>NC_054470.1:97617928-97919305 GCF_017639515.1 Carcharodon carcharias
GCCCCCCTCTCTCTCTCACACACATTCCCCGCCCCCTCTCTCTCACACACATTCCCCGCCCCCTCTCTCTCACGCACATTCCCCGCCCTGTCTCTCACACATTCCCCCACCCACTCTCTCTCACACACAGATATTCCCCCCGCCCTCTCGCTCTCAACACTACATTCCCCCCGCCCTCTCTCTCTCACGCACACATTCCCCCGCCCTCTCTCTCTCACACACACATTCCCCCGCCCTCTCTCTCTCTCACACACACATTCCCCGCCCTCTCTCTCTCACACACACATTCCCCCGCCCTCTCTCTCTCACACACACACATTCCCCTCTCTCTCTCTCACACACACACATTCCCCCGCCCTCTCTCTCTCACACACACATTCCCCCCTCTCTCTTACACACACACACATTCCCCCGCCCTCTCTCTCACACACACACATTCCCCCGCCCTCTCTCTCTCACACACACACATTCCCCCGCCCTCTCTCTCTCACACACACACATTCCCCGCCCTCTCTCTCTCACACACACATTCCCCCGCCCTCTCTCTCACACACACACACATTCCCCGCCCTCTCTCTCTCACACACACACATTCCCCCGCCCTCTCTCTCACACAGACACACATTCCCCCGCCCTCTCTCTCACACACACACACATTCCCCCGCCCTCTCTCTCTCACACACACACATTCCCCGCCCTCTCTCTCACACACACACATTCCCCCGCCCTCTCTCTCTCACACACACATTCCCCCGCACTCTCTCTATCACACACACATTCCCCCGCCCTCTCTCTCTCACACACACATTCCCCCGCCCTCTCTCTCTCACACACACATTCCCCCGCCCTCTCTCTCTCACACACACATTCCCCCGCCCTCTCTCTCTCAAACACACATTCCCCTGCCCTCTCTCTCTCACATACACATTCCCCCGCCCTCTCTCTCACACACACCTTCACCGGCCCTCTCTCTCTCACACACACATTCCCCCACGCTCTCTCTCTTACACACACATTCCCCCGCCCTCTAACTCTCACACACACATTCCCCTGCCTTCTCTCTCTCACACACACACATTCCCCCGCCCTCTCTCACTCACACACGCACATACCCCCGCCCTCTCTCTCACACACACACATTCCCCCGCCCTCTCTCTCTCACACACACACATTCCCCCGCCTTCTCTCTCACACACACTCATTCCCCCGCCCTCTCTCTCTCACACACACACATTCCCCCGCCCTCTCTCTCTCTCACACATACATTCCCCTGCCCTCTCTCTCTCACACACACATTCGCCGCCCTCTCTATCTCTCACACACACATTTCCCCGCCCTCTCTCTCTCACAAACACATTCCCCCGCCCTCTCTCTCTCAAACACACATTCTCCCGCCCTCTCTCTCTCTCTCACACACATTCCCCCACCATCTGTCTCATACACACACACATTCCCCCCTCTCGCTCGCTCACGCACACACATTCCCCCCCTCTATCTTACACACATGTACACACATTCCCCCGCCCTCTCTCTCTCACACACACACACATTCCCCATCCCTCTCTCTATCACACACACATTACCCCGCCCTCTCTATATCACACACACACATTCCCCAGCCCTCTCTCTCTCACACACTCATTCCCGCGCCCTCTCTCTCTGACAAACTCATTCCCCCGTCCCTCTCTCTCTCACACACACACCCATTCCCTTCCCTCTCTCTCTCTCACACACACACCCATTCCCCCGCCCACTCTCTCACACAGACACACATTCCCCCGCCCACTCTCTCACACACACACATTCCCCGCCCTCTCTCTCACACACACACATTCCCCCGCCCTCTCTCTCACACACACACATTCCCCCCCTCTCTCTCTCACACACACATTCCCCCGCCTCTCTCTCTCACACACACATTCCCCGCCTCTCTCTCTCACACACACATTCCCCCGCTCTCTCTCTCACACACACACATTCCCCGCCCTCTCTCTCTCACACACACATTCCCCCGCCCTCTCTCTCTCACACACACATTCCCGCACCCTCTCTCTCTCACACACACATTCCCCCGCCTCCTCTCTCACACACATTCCCCCGCCCTCTCTCTCACACACATTCCCCCGCCCTCTCTCTCTCACGCACATTCCCCGCCCCCTCTCTCTCACACACATTCCCCCGCCCTCTCTCTCACACACACACACATTCCCCCGCCCTCTCTCTCTCACACACACACATTGCCCTGCCCTCTCTCTCTCACACACACACATTCCCCGCCCTCTCTCTCTCACACACACACATTCCCCCACCCCCTCTCTCACACACACACATTCCCCCGCCCTCTCTCTCACACACACATTCCCCCGCCCTCTCTCTCTCACACACACATTCCCCGCCCTCTCTCTCTCTCACACACACATTCCCGCCCTCTCTCTCTCACACACACATTCCCCCGCCCTCTCTCTCTCACACACACATTCCCCCGCCCTCTCTCTCACACACACATTCCCCGCCCTCTCTCTCTCACACACACATTCCCCCGCCCTCTCTCTCTCACACACACATTCCCCCGCCCTCTCTCTCTCACACACACATTCCCCCGCCCTCTCTCTCACACACACATTCCCCGTCCTCTCCCTCTCACACACATACATTCCCCGCCCTCTCTCTCTCTCACACACATTCCCCGCCCTCTCTCTCTCACACACATTCCCCGCCCTCTCTCTCTCACACACATTCCCCGCCCTCTCTCTCTCACACACATTCCCCACCCTCTCTCTCTCACACACACACATTCCCCCACCTCTCTCTCTCACACACACACATTCCCCCCTCTCTCTCGCTCACTCACACACACACATTCGTCCCCGATCTTTTGCGCACACACACACATTCCCCCCCTCTCTCTTACACAATGTACACACATTCCCCGCCCTCTCTCTCACACACGCACATTCACCCGCCCCCTCTCTCTCTCACACACACTCATTCCCCCCCTCTCTCTCTCTCACACACACATTCCCCGCCCACTCTCTCACACACATTCCCCCGCCCTCTCTCTCACACACACACACATTCCCCCGCCCTCTCTCTCACACACACACATTCCCCGCCCACTCTCTCACACACACACATTCCCCCACCCACTCTCTCACACACACATTCCCCGCCCTCTCTCTCTCACACACACATTCCCCGCCCTCTCTCTCTCACACACACATTCCCCCGCCCTTTCTCTCTCACACACATTCCCCCGCCCTCTCTCTCTCACACCCATTCCCCGCCCTCTCTCTCTCACGCACATTCCCCGCCCTCTCTCTCTCACACACATTCCCGCCCTCTCTCTCTCACACACATTCCACCACCCTCTCTCTCTCACACACACATTCCCCCACGCTCTCTCTCTCACACACACATTCCCCGCCCTCTCTCTCTCACACACACATTCCCCGCCCTCTCTCTCTCACACACACACATTCCCCGCACTCTCTCTTACACACACACATTCCCCCGCCCTCTCTCTCACACACACACATTCCCCCGCCCTCTCTCTCTCACACACACACATTCCCCCGCCCTCTCTCTCACACACACACATTCCCCCGCCCTCTCTCTCTCACACACACACATTCCCCAGCCCTCTCTCTCTCTCACACACACATTCCCCCGCCCTCTCTCTCTCACACACACATTCCCCGCCCTCTCTCTCTCACACACATTCCCCGCCCTCTCTCTCTCACGCACATTCCCCGCCCTCTCTCTCTCACACCCATTCCCCGCCCTCTCTCTCTCACACACACACATTCCCCCGCCCCCTCTCTCTCACACACACACATTCCCCGACCCCCTCTCTCACACACACACACACACATTCCCCCTCCCCCTCGCTCTCACACACATTCCCCGCCCTCTCTCTCTCACACACATTCCCCGCCCTCTCTCTCACACACATTCCCCGCCCTCTCTCTCTCACACACACACATTCCCCCGCCCTCTCTCTCTCAACACACATTCCCCGCCCTCTCTCTCTCACACACACATTCCCCCGCCCTCTCTCTCACACACACACATTCCCCCCTCTCTCTCTCACACACACACATTCCCCCGCCCTCTCTCTCACACACACACATTCCCCCGGCCCTCTCTCTCACACACACACTTTCGCCCGCCCTCTCTCTCACACACACACACATTCCCCCGCTCTCTCTCTCACACACACATTCCCCAGCCCTCTCTCTCTCACACACACATTCCCCCGCCTTCTCTCTCTCACACACACATTCCCCCGCCCTCTCTCTCTCTCACACATTCCCCCGCTCTGTCTCTCACACACACACATTCCCCCGCCCTCTCTCTCTCACACACACATTACACCGGCTTCTCTCTCTCACACACACATTCCCCCGCCCTCTCTCTCTCACAGACACATTCCCCCGCCCTCTCTCTCACACACACATTCCCCCGCCATGTCTCTCACACACATTCTCCAGCCCTCTCACTCTCTCAAACACACATTCCCCCTCCTCTCTCTCTCACACATTCCCCCGCCCTCTCTCTCACACAGACACCCACATTCCCCCGCCCTCTCTCTCTCGCACACACACATTCCCCCACCCTCTCCCTCTCACACACACACATTGCCCCGCCCTCTCTCTCTCACACACACACATTCCCCCGCCCTCTCTCTCTCACACACCCATTCCCCCGCCCTCTCTCTCCACACACACCAATTCCCCCGCCCCTCTCGCTCTCACACACACACATTCCCCCGCCTTCTCTCTCTCACACACTCATTCCCCGCCCTCTCTCTCTCACACACACATTCCCCGCCCTCTCTCTCTCACACACACATTCCCCCGCCCTCTCTCTGTCTCACACACATTCCCCGCACTCTCTCTCTCTCACACACATTCTCCCACCCTCTCTCTCTCACACACACATTCCCCCTCCCTCTCTCACACACACACCTTCACCCTCTTCTCTTCACACACACACATTCCCCCGCCCTCTCTCACACACACACATTCGCCGCCCTCTCTCTCTCACACACATTCCCCGCCCTCTCTCTCTCACACACATTCCCCGCCCTCTCTCTCTCACACACATTCCCCGCCCTCTCTCTCTCACACACATTCCCCCGCCCACTCTCTCTCACACACACACACATTCCCCCGCCCTCTCTCTCACACACACACATTCCCCCGCCCACTCTCTCACACACACACATTCCCCCGCCCTCTCTCTCACACACACACACATTCCCCCGCCCTCTCTCTCAAACATTCACCCGCCCTCTCTCTCTCACACACACATTCCCCCGCCTTCTCTCTCTCACACACACATTCCCCCGCCCTCTCTCACACACACATTCCACCGCACTCTCTCTCACACAGACACACATTCCCGCCTCTCTCTCTCACACACACATTCCCCCGCCCTCTCTCTCACACACACATTCCCCCGCCCTCTCTCTCTCACACACACATTCCCCCGCCCTCTCTCTCACACACACATTCCCCGCCATCTCTCTCACACACATTCTCCAGCCCCCTCACTCTCTCAAACACACATTCCCCCACCTCCTCTCTCTCACACACATTCCCCCGCCCTCTCTCTCACACACACACACATTTCCCCGCCCTCTCTCTCACACACACACATTTCCCCGCCCTCTCTCTCTCACACACACACATTCCCCGCCCTCTCTCTCTCACACACACACATTCCCCCGCCCTCTCTCTCTCACACACACATTCCCCCGCCCTCTCTCTCTCACACACATTCCCCGCCCTCTCTCTCTCAACACACACATTCCCGCCTCTCTCTCTCTCACACACACACACATTCCCCCGCCTTCTCTCTCACACACACACATTCCCCATACTCTCTCTCTCACACACACATTCCCCCGCCCTCTCTCTCTCACACACACATTTTCCCGCCCTCTCTCTCACACACACATTCCCCGCCCTCTCTCTCTCACACACACATTCCCCCCTCTCTCTCTCTCTCACACACACATTCCCCGCCCTCTCTCTCTCACACACATTCCCCGCTCTCTCTCTCTCACACACACATTCCCCACCTCTCTTCTCACACACACATTCCCCCCCTCTCTCTCACACACACACACATTCCCCCGCCCTCTCTCTCCACACACACACATTCCCCGCCCTCTCTCTTCACACACACACATTCCCCGCCCTCTCTCTCTCACACACACAATTCCCGCCCTCTCTTCTCACCACACATTCCCCCCCCCGCCCTCTCTCTCTCACACACACATTCCCCCGCCCTCTCTCTCTCACACACACATTCCCCCTACCTCTCTCGCTCACACACACGTTACCCCGCCTTGTCTCTCTCACACACACATTCGCCCTCCCCCTCGCTCTCACACACATTCCCCGTCCTCTCCCTCTCACACACACACATTCCCCGCCCTCTCTCTCACTCACACACATTCCCCCACCCTCTCTCTCTCTCACACACACATTCCCCCCCTCTCTCTCTCACACACATTCCCCCGCCCTCTCTCTCTCACACACACACATTCCCCGCCCTCTCTCTCACACATTCTCCCGCCCTCTCTCTCTCAAACACACATTCCCCCGCCCTCTCTCTCACACACATACATTCCCCGCCCTCTCTCTCTCACACACACACATTCCCCCGCCCTCTCTCTCTCACACACAAACAATCTCCTGCCCTCTCTCTCTCTCACACACACATTCCCCCGCCCTCTCTCTCTCACACACACACATTCCCCCGCCCTCTCTCTCTCTCACGCACACATTCCCCCGCCCTCTCTCTCTCTCACACACACTTTCCCCCGCCCTCTCTCTCTCACACACACACACACATTCCCCCGCCCTCTCTCTCTCACACACACACATTCCCCCGCCCTCTCTCTCTCACACACACACATTCCCCCGCCCTCACTCCACCACACACACCCCGCCCTCTCTCTCTCACACACTCATTCCCCCGCCCTCTCTCTCTCTCACACACACATTCCCCCGCCCTCACTCTCTCTCTCACACACATTTCCCAGTCCTCTCTCTCTCACACACACATTCCCCCGCCCTCTCTCTCTCTCACACAGTTTCCCCACCCTCTCTCTCTCACACACACATTCCCCCGCCCTCTCTCTCTCACACACACACATTTCCCCCCTCTCTCTCTCTCACACACACACATTCCCCACCTCTCTTCTCACACACACATTCCCCCCCTCTCTTCACACACACACACATTCCCCCGCCCTCTCTCTCACACACACACACATTCCCCGCCCTCTCTCTCTCACACACACACATTCCCCAGCCCTCTCTCTCTCACACACTCAATTCCCCGCCCTCTCCTTCTCACACCCTCATTCCCCCGCCCCGTCTCTCTCTCACACACACACCCATTCCCCCGCCCTCTTTCTCTCTCACACACACTCCCATTCCCTCGCCCACTCTCTCACACTGACACACATTCCCCCGCCCACTCTCTTACACAGACAAACATTCCCCCGCCCACTCTCTCTCACACACTCATTCCCCCGCCCTCTCTCTCTCACATACACATTCCCCCGCCCTCTCTCTCTCACACACACATTCCCCCGCCCTCTCTTTCTCACACACACATTCCCCCGCCCTCTCTCTCTCACACATACATTACACCGCCTTCTCTCTCTCACACACTCATTCCCCGCCCTCTCTCTCTCACACACACATTCCCCCGCCCTCTCTCTCACACACATTCCCCCGCCATCTCTCTCACACACATTCTCCAGCCCTCTCACTCTCTCAAACACACATTCCCCCTCCTCTCTCACACATTCCCCCGCCCTCTCTCACACAGACATACACATTCCCCAGCCCTCTCTCTCTCACACACACACATTCCCCCGCCCTCTCTCTCTCACACACACACATTCCCTGCCCTCTCTCTCTCAGACACACATTCCCCCACCCACTCTCTCTCTCTCACACACATTCCCCCACCCCTCTCTCTCTTACACACACACATTCACCCCCTATCGCTCGCTCATGCCACACAACATTCCTCCCACCTCCTCCTTGCTCACAGACACATTCCCCCACCCTCTCTCTCTTACACACATGTACACACATTCCCCCGCCCTCTCTCTCTCACACACACACACATTCCCCCGCCCTCTCTCTCTCACACACTCATTCCCCCGCCCTCTCTCTCTCACACACACATTCCCCCGCCCCTCTCTCTCTCACACACACACCCATTCCCCCGCCCTCTCTCTCTCACACACACACATTCCCCGCCCTCTCTCTCACACACACACATTCCCCCGCCCTCTCTCTCACACAGACACACATTCCCCCGCCCTCTCTCTCTCACACACACATTCCCCCGCCCTCTCTCTCACACACACACATTCCCCCGCCCTCTCTCTCTCACACACCCCATTCCCCCGCCCTCTCTCTCTCACACACACATTCCCCCGCCCTCTCTCTCTCACACACACATTCCCCCGCCCTCTCTCTCTCACACACACATTCCCCCGCCCTCTCTCTCTCACACACACATTCCCCCGCCCTCTCTCTCACACAGACACACATTCCCCCGCCCTCTCTCTCTCACACACACATACCCCCGCCCTCTCTCTCACACACACACACATTCACCCGCCCTCTCTCTCTCACACACACACACATTCCCCCGCCCTCTCTCTCTCACACACACACATTCCCCTGCCCTCTCTCTCTCACACACACACATTCCCCCGCCCTCTCTCTCACACACACACATTCCCCCGCCCTCTCTCTCTCACACACACATTCCCCCGCCCTCTCTCTCACACACACATTCCCCCGCCCTCTCTCTCTCACACAACACATTCCCCCGCCCTCTCTCTCTCACACACACATTCCCCCGCCTTCTCTCTCTCACACACACACATTCCCCCGCCCTCTCTCTCTCACACACACACATTCCCCCGCCCTCTCTCTCACACAGACACATTCCCCCGCCCTCTCTCTCTCACACACACATTCCCCAGCCCTCTCACTCTCACACACACATTCCCCGCCCTCTCTCTCACACACACATTCCCCTCTATCTCTCACACACACACATTCCCCCGCCCTCTCTCTCTCACACATTCCCCCGCCCTCTCTCTCACACAGACACCCACATTCCCCCGCCCTCTCTCTCTCACACACACACATTCCCCCGCCCTCTCTCTCACACACACACATTCCCCCGTCCCTCTCTCTCTCACACACACACCCATTCCCCAACCCTCTCTCTCTCTCACACACACACACATTCCCCCGCCCACTCTCTCACACAGACACACATTCCCCCGCCCACTCTCTCACAGACACACATTCCCCCGCCCACTCTCTCACACAGACACACATTCCCCCGCCCTCTCTCTCACACACACACATTCCCCCGCCCTCTCTCTCTAACACACACATTCCCCCACCTTCTCTCTCTCACACACACATTCCCCCGCCCTCTCTCTCTCATACACACATTCCCCCGCTCTCTCTCTCACACACACACATTCCCCCGCCCTCTCTATCTCACAAACACATTACACCGCCTTCTCTCTCTCACACACACATTCCCCCGCCCTCTCTCTCTCACAGAAACATTCCCCCGCCCTCTCTCTCACACACACATTCCCCCGCCATGTCTCTCACACACATTCTCCAGCCCTCTCACTCTCTCAAACACACATTCCCACTCCTCTCTCTCTCACACATTCCCCTGCCCTCTCTCTCACACAGACACCCACATTCCCCCGCCCTCTCTCTCTCGCAAACACACATTCCCCTGTCATTTCTCTCTCACACACACATTCCCCAGCCCTCTCACTCTCACACACACACATTCCCCCGCCCTCTCTCTCTCACACACACACATTCCCCCGCCCTCTCTCTCTCACACACACACATTCCCCCGCCCTCTCTCTCACACACACACATTCCCCCGCCCTCTCTCTCTCACACACACACATTCCCCGCCCTCTCTCTCTCACAAACACATTCCCCCGCCCACTCTCTCTCAAACACACATTCCCCCGCCCTCTCTCTCTCTCTCACACACATTCCCCCACCATCTGTCTCATACACACACACATTCCGCCCTCTCACTCGCTCACGCACACACATTCCCCCCCTCTATCTTACACACATGTACACACATTCCCCCGCCCTCTCTCTCTCACACACACATTCCCCCGCCCTGTCTCTATCACACACACACATTCCCCAGCCCTCTCTCTCTCACACACTCATTCCCCCGCCCTCTCTCTCTGACAAACTCATTCCCCCGTCCCTCTCTCTCTCACACACACACCCATTCCCCAACCCACTCTCTCTCTCACACACACACCCATTCCCCCGCCCACTCTCTTAACAAAGACACACATTCCCCCGCCCAGTCACTCACAGACACACATTCCCCCGCCCACTCTCTCACACAGACACACATTCCCCCACCCTCTCTCTCACACACACACATTCCCCCGCCCTCTCTCTCTAACACACACATTCCCCCGCCTTCTCTCTCTCACACACACATTCCCCCGCCCTCTCTCTCTCATACACACATTCCCCCGCTCTCTCTCTCACACACAAACATTTCCCCGCCCTCTCTCTCTCACACACACATTCCCCCGCCCTCTCTCTCTCACACACACATTCCCCCGCCCTCTCTCTCTCACACACACATTCCCCCGCCCTCTCTCTCTCACACACACATTCCCCCGCCCTCTCTCTCACACACACATTCCCCGCCCTCTCTCTCTCACACACACACATTCCCCTCCCTCTCTCTCTCACACACATTCCCCCGCCCTCTCTCTCACACAGACACCCACATTCCCGCGCCCTCTCTCTCTCGCACACACACATTCCCCCGCCCTCTCTCTCTCACACACACACATTCCCCCGCCCTCTCTCTCTCACACACACATTCCCCCGCCCTCTCTCTCTCACACACACATTCCCCTGCCCTCTCTCTCACACACACACATTCCCCCGCCCTCTCTCTCTCACACACACACATTCCCCCGCCCTCTCTCTCTCACACACACACATTCCCCTGCCCTCTCTCTCTCACACACACATTCCCCTGCCCTCTCTCTCTCTCACACACACATTTCCCCGCCCTCTCTCTCTCACAAACACATTCCCCCGCCCTCTCTCTCTCAAACACACATTCCCCCGCCCTCTCTCTCAAACATTCTCCAGCCCTCTCGCTCTCACACACACACATTCCCCTGCCTTCTCTCTCTCACACACACATTCCCCGCCCTCTCTCTCTCACACACACATTCCCCCGCCCCCTCTCTCTCACACACACATTACCCCGCCTTCTCTCTCACACACACATTCCCCCGCCCTCTCTCTCTCACACGCACATTCCCCCGCCCACTCTCTCTCACACACACATTCCCCCGCCCTCTCTCTCTCACACACACATTCCCCCGCCATCTCTCTCACACACATTCCCCCGTCATCTCTCTCACACACATTTCCCCGCCATCTCTCTCACACACATTCTCCAGCCCTCTCACTCTCTCAAACACACATACTCCCCCCTCTCTCATACATTCCCCCGCCCTCTCTCTCTCTCACACACACACATTCCCCCGCCCTCTCTCTCACACATTCTCCAGCCCTCTCACTCTCTCAAACACACATTCCCCCGCCCTCTCTCTCTCACACACACACATTCCCCCGCCCTCTCTCTCTCACACACACACATTCCCCTGCCCTCTCTCTCTCACACACACATTCACCCGCCCTCTCTCTCTCACACACACACATTCCCCCGCCCTCTCTCTCACACATTCTCCAGCCCTCTCACTCTCTCAAACATACATTCCCCTGCCCTCTCTCTCTCTCACACACACACATTCCCCCGCCCTCTCTCTCTAACACACACACATACCCCCGCCCTCTCTCTCTCTCACACACACACATTCTCCCGCCCTCTCTCTCTCACACACACACATTCCCCCGCCCTCTCTCTCTCTCACACACACATTCCCCTGCCCTCTCTCTCTCACACACACATTCCCCCGCCTTCTCTCTCTCACACACACATTCCCCCGCCCTCTCTCTCACACACACATTCACCCGCCCTCTCTCTCTCACACACACATTCCTCCGCCCTCTGTCTCTCACACACACATTTCCCCGCCCTCTCTCTCTCCACACACACATCCCCCGCCCTCTCTCTCTCACACACACATCCCCCGCCCTCTCTCTCACACACACATTCCCCCGCCCTCTCTCTCACACATTCCCCCGCCCTCTCTCTCTCACACACACACATTCCCCCGCCCTCTCTCTCTCACACACACATTCCCCCGCCCTTTCCTTCTCACACACACACATTCCCCCGCCCTCTCTCTCTCACAACACACATTCCCCGCCCTCTCCTCTCACAAGACACCATTCCCCGCCCTCTTCTCTCACACACACATTGCCCCGCCCTCTCTCTCACACACACACATTTCCCCGCCCTCTCTCTCTCACACACACACATTACCCCGCCCTCTCTCTCTCACACACACATTCCCCCGCCCTCTCTCTCTCACACACACATTCCCCCCGCCTCTCTCTGTCACATGTACATTCCCCCGCCCTCTCTCTCTCTCACACGCACATTCCCCCGCCCTCTCTCTCTCACACAAACATTCCCCCGCCCCTCTCTCTCACACACACACATTTTCCCCGCCCTCTCTCTCTCACATTCTCCAGCCCTCTCACTCTCTCAAACACACATTCCCCCGCCCTCTCTCTCTCACACACACACATTCCCCCGCCCTCTCTCTCTCACACACACACATTCCCCCGCCCTCTCTCTCTCACACACACATTCCCCCGCCCTCTCTCTCTCACACACACACATTCCCCCGCCCTCTCTCTCACACATTCTCCAGCCCTCTCACTCTCTCAAACACACATTCCCCCGCCCTCTCTCTCTCACACACACACATTCCCCCGCCCTCTCTCTCTCACACACGCACATTCCCCCGCCCTCTCTCTCTCACACGCACATTCCCCCGCCCTCTCTCTCTCTGACACGCACATTCCCCCGCCCTCTCTCTCTCACACCCACATTCCCCCGCCCTCTCTGTCTCAAACACACATTCCCCGCCCTCTCTCTCTCACACACATTCCCCCGCCCTCTCTCTCTCACACAGACACATTCCCCCGCCCTCTCTCTCTCACACACACATTCCCCCTGCCCTCTCTCTCACACACACACATTCCCCCCCCTCTCTCTCTCACACACACACATTCCCCGCCCTCTCTCTCTCTCACACACACATTCCCCCGCCCTCTCCTCTCACATCACACATTCCCCCCCCTCTCTCTCTTCACACACACATTCCCCCACCCTCTCTCTCTACAAACACATTCCCCCCTCTCGCTCGCTCACTCACACACATTCCTCCGCCCTCTCTGTCTCACACACACATTCCCCCCCTCTCTCTTACACACATGTACACACATTCCCCCGCCCTCTCTCTCTCACACACACACATTCCCCCGCCCTCTCTCTCTCACACACACATTCCCCCGCCCTCTCTCTCTCTCACACATACATTCCCCCACCCTCTCTCTCTTACATACACACATTCCCCCCTCTCGCTCGCTCACGCACACACATTCCTCCCACCTCTCTTGCGCACACACACATTCACCCCCTCTCTCTTACAGACATGTACACACATTCCCCCGCCCTCTCTCTCACACACACACATTCCCCCGCCCTCTCTCTATCACACACACACATTGCCCAGCCCTCTCTCTCTCACATACACACATTCCCCCGCCTTCTCTCTCTCACACAAACATTGCCCCGCCCTCTCTCTCTCACACACACACATTTTCCCGCCCTCTCTCTCTCACATTCTCCAGCCCTCTCACTCTCTCAAACACACATTCCCCCGCCCTCTCTCTCTCACCCACACACATTCCCCCGCCCTCTCTCTCTCACACACACACATTCCCCCGCCCTCTCTCTCTCTCAAACACACATTCCACCACCCTCTATCTCTCTCTCACACACATTCCCCCACCATCTCTCTCTTACATACACACATTCCCCCCTCTCGCTCGCTCACGCACACACATTCCTCCCACCTCTCTTGCGCACACACACACATTCCCCCCCTCTCTCTTACACACATGTACACACATTCCCCCGCCCTCTCTCTCACACACATACACATTCCCCCGCCCTCTCTCTCACACACACACATTCCCCAGCCCTCTCTCTCTCACACATTCAATTCCCCGCCCTCTCCTTCTCACACCCTCATTCCCCCGCCCCCTCTCTCTCTCACACACACAAACATTCCCCCGCCCTCTCTCTCTCTCACACACACTCCCATTCCCCCGCCCACTCTCTCACACACACACACATTCCCCCGCCCACTCTCTCACACAGACAAACATTCCCCCGCCCACTCTCTCTCACACACACATTCCCCCGCCCTCTCTCTCTCACACAAACATTTCCCCGCCCTCTCTCTCTCACACACACATTCCCCCGCCCTCTCTCTCTCACACACACATTCCCCCGCCCTCTCTCTCTCACACACACATTCCCCCGCCCTCTCTCTCTCACACACACATTACACCGCCTTCTCTCTCTCACACACACATTCCCCCGCCCTCTCTCTCTCATACACACATTCCCCCGCCCTCTCTCTCACACACACATTCCCCCGCCATCTCTCTCACACACATTCTCCAGCCCTCTCACTCTCTCAAACACACATTCCCCCTCCTCTCTCACACATTCCCCCGCCCTCTCTCACACAGACACACACATTCCCCAGCCCTCTCTCTCTCACACACACACATTCCCCCGCCCTCTCTCTCTCAAACACACATTCCCCTGCCCTCTCTCTCACACACACACATTCCCCCGCCCTCTCTCTCTCTCACAAAAATACATTCCCCCCCTCTCTCTCTCACACACACACATTCCCCCGCCCTCTCTCTCAAACATTCTCCAGCCCTCTCGCTCTCACACACACACAATCCCCCGCCCTCTCTCTCTCACACACACACATTCCCCCGCCTTCTCTCTCTCACACACACATTCCCCCGCCTTCTCTCTCTCAGACACACATTACCCCGCCTTCTCTCTCTCAGACACACATTACCCCGCCTTCTCTCTCTCACACACACATTCCCCCGCCCTCTCTCTCTCACACGCACATTCCCCCGCCCACTCTCTCTCACACACACATTCCCCCGCCCTCTCTCTCTCACACACACATTCCCCCGCCATCTCTCTCACACACATTCCCCCGTCATCTCTCTCACACACATTCTCCCGCCATCTCTCTCACACACATTCTCCAGCCCTCTCACTCTCTCAAACACACATTCCCCTTCCTCTCTCTCTCACACATTCCCCCGCCCTCTCTCTCTCACACACACACATTCCCCCGCCCTCTCTCTCACACATTCTCCAGCCCTCTCACTCTCTCAAACACACATTCCCCCGCCCTCTCTCTCTCACTCACACACATTCCCCCGCCCTCTCTCTCTCACACACACACATTCCCCCGCCCTCTCTCTCACACATTCTCCAGCCCTCTCACTCTCTCAAACACACATTCCCCCGCCCTCTCTCTCTCACACACACACATTCCCCCGCCCTCTCTCTCTCACACACACACATTCCCCCGCCCTCTCTCTCTCACACACACACATTCCCCCGCCCTCTCTCTCTCACACACACACATTCCCCCGCCCTCTCTCTCTCACACACACACATTCCGCCGCCCTCTCTCTCTCACACACACACATTCCCCCGCCCTCTCTCTCTCACACACACTTTCCCCCGCCCTCTCTCTCTCACACACACACATTCCCCCGCCCTCTCTCTCTCACACACACACATTCCCCCGCACTCTCTCTCTCACACACACACATTCCCCCGCCCTCTCTCACACACACACATTCCCCCGCCCTCTCTCTCTCACACACACACATTCCCCCGCCCTCTCTCTCTCTCACACACACATTCCCCCGCCCTCTCTCTCTCTCTCACACACATTTCCCCTTCATCTCTCTCTCACACACACATTCCCCCGCCCTCTCTCTCTCACACACACATTCCCCGCCCCTCTCTCTCTCATCACACACATTCCCCCCCCTCTCTCTCTCAGCACACACATTCCCCCTCCCTCTCTCACTCACGACACACATTCCTCCCACCTCTCTGCGCACACACACATTCCCCCCCCCTCTCTTCAACACAGCACACATCCACCCGCCCACTCTCTCACACACACATTCACCCGCCTTCTCTCTCACACACACACATTCCCCCGCCCTCTTCTCTCACACACACACATTCCCCCGCCCTCTCTCTCTCACACACACATTCCCCCACCCTCTCTCTCTCTCACACACACATTCCCCCACCCTCTCTCTCTTACACACACACATTCCCCCCTCTCGCTCGCACACGCACACACATTCCTCCCACCTCTCTTGCGCACAGCACACATTCCCCCCCCTCTTTACACACATGTACACACATTCCCCCGCCCTCTCTCTCTCACACACACACATTCACCCGCCCTCTCTCTCTCACACACACACATTCCCCCGCCCTCTCTCTCACACATTCTCCAGCCCTCTCACTCTCACACAAACACATTCCCCCGCCCTCTCTCTCTCACACACAAACATTCCCCCGTCGTCTCTCTCTCACACACACACATTCCCCCGTCCTCTCTCTCTAACACACACATACCCCCGCCCTCTCTCTCTCTCACACACACACATTACCCCGCCCTCTCTCTCACACACACACATTCACCCGCCCTCTCTCTCTCACACACACACATTCCCCCGCCCTCTCTCTCTCTCTCTCACACACATTCCCCCGCCCTCTCTCTCTCACACACACACATTCCCCCGCCCTCTCTCTCTCTCACGCACACATTTCCCCGCCCTCTCTCTCTCACACACACATTCCCCCGCCCTCTCTCTCTCACACACACATTCCCCACCCTCTCTCTCTCTCACACACATTCCCCCACCCTCTCTCTCTTACATACACACATTCCCCCCTCTCGCTCGCTCATGCACACACATTCCTCCCACCTCTCTTGCACACACACACATTCCCCCCCTCTCTCTTACACACATGTACACACATTCCCCCGCCCTCTCTCTCTCACACACACACAATCCCCCGCCCTCTCTCTATCACACACACATTCCCCACCCTCTCTCTCTCTCACACACATTCCCCCACCCTCTCTCTCTTACATACACACATTCCCCCCTCTCGCTCGCTCATGCACACACATTCCTCCCACCTCTCTTGCACACACACACATTCCCCCCCTCTCTCTTACAAACATGTACACACATTCCCCCGCCTTCTCTCTCTCACACACTCATTCCCCCGCCCTCTCTCTCTCACACACTCATTCCCCCGCCCCCTCTCTCTCTCACACACACACCCATTCCCCCGCCCTCTCTCTCTCTCACACACACACCCATTCCCCCGCCCACTCTCTCACACAGACACACATTCCCCCGCCCACTCTCTCACACAGACACAGATTCCCCCGCCCTCTCTCTCTCACACACACACTACACCGCCTTCTCTCTCTCACACACACATTCCCCAGCCCTCTCTCTCTCTCACACACACATTCCCCCGCCCTCGCTCTCTCACACACATTCCCCCGCCATCTCTCTCACACACATTCTCCAGCCCTCTCACTCTCTCAAACACACATTCCCCCTCCTCTCTCTCTCACACATTCCCCCGCCCTCTCTCTCACACAGACACACACATTCCCCCGCCCTCTCTCTCTCACACACACACATTCCCCCGCCCTCTCTCTCTCACACACACATTCCCCTGTCATTTCTCTCTCACACACACATTCCCCCGCCCTCTCTCTCACACACACATTCACCCGCCCTCTCTCTGTCACACACACATTCCCCCGCCTTCTCTCTCTCACACACACATTGCCCCAGCCCTCTCTCTCTCACACACACACATTCCCCCGCCCTCTCTCTCTCACACACACATTCCCCTGCCCTCTCTCTCACACACACACATTCCCCCGCCCTCTCTCTCTCTCACAAAAATACATTCCCCCCCTCTCTCTCTCACACACACATTCCCCCGCCCTCTCTCTCAAACATTCTCCAGACCTCTCGCTCTCACACACACACAATCCCCCGCCCTCTCTCTCTCACACACACATTCCCCCGCCTTCTCTCTCACACACACATTCCCCCGCCTTCTCTCTCTCAGACACACATTACCCCGCCTTCTCTCTCTCAGACACACATTACCCCGCCTTCTCTCTCTCACACACACATTCCCCCGCCCTCTCTCTCTCACACACACATTCCCCCGCCCACTCTCTCTCACACACACATTCCCCCGCCCTCTCTCTCTCACACACACATTCCCCCGCCATCTCTCTCACACACATTCCCCCGTCATCTCTCTCACACACATTGCCCCGCCATCTCTCTCACAAACATTCTCCAGCCCTCTCACTCTCTCAAACACACATACACCCCCCTCTCTCTCTCATACATTCCCCAGCCCTCTCTCTCTCACACACACACATTCCCCCGCCCTCTCTATCACACATTCTCCAGCCCTCTCACTCTCTCAAACACACATTCCCCCGCCCTCTCTCTCTCACACACACACATTCCCCCGCCCTCTCTCTCTCACACACACACATTCCCCCGCCCTCTCTCTCACACATTCTCCAGCCCTCTCACTCTCTCAAACACACATTCCCCCGCCCTCTCTCTCTCACACACACACATTCCCCCGCCCTCTCTCTCTTACACACACACATTCCCCGCCCTCTCTCTCTCACACACACACATTCCCCCGCCCTCTCTCTCTCACACACACACATTCCCCCGCCCTCTCTCTCTCACACACACACATTCCGCCGCCCTCTCTCTCTCTCACACCCACATTCCCCCGCCCTCTCTCTCTCTCACACACACTTTCCCCCGCCCTCTCTCTCTCACACACACACATTCCCCCGCCCTCTCTCTCTCACACACACACATTCCCCCGCACTCTCTCTCTCACACACACACATTCCCCCGCCCTCTCTCACACACACACATTCCCCCGCCCTCTCCCTCTCACACACACACATTCCCCCGCCCTCTCTCTCTCTCACACACACATTCCCCCGCCCTCTCTCTCTCTCTCACACACATTTCCCCTTCATCTCTCTCTCACACACACATTCCCCCGCCCTCTCTCTCTCACACACACATTCCCCCTCCTTCTCTCTCTCTCTCACACACTTTCCCCCACCCTCTCTCTCTTACGCACACACATTCCCCCTACTCGCTCACTCACGCACACACATTCCTCCCACCTCTCTTGCGCACACACACATTCCCCCCCCTCTCTTAAACACATGTACACACATTCCACCGCCCTCTCTCTCTCACACACACCTTCATCCGCCCTCTCTCTCTCACACACACACATTCCCCCGCCCTCTCTCTCTCACACACACACATTCCCCCGCCCTCTCTCTCTCACACACACATTCCCCCACCCACTCTCTCTCTCTCACACACATTCCCCCACCCTCTCTCTCTTACACACACACATTCCCCCCTCTCGCTCGCTCATGCACACACATTCCTCCCACCTCTCTTTTGCACAGACACATTCCCCCCCCTCTTACACACATGTACACACATTCCCCCGCCCTCTCTCTCTCACACACACACCTTCACCCGCCCTCTCTCTCTCACACACACACATTCCCCCGCCCTCTCTCTCACACATTCTCCAGCCCTCTCACTCTCTCAAACACACATTCCCCCGCCCTCTCTCTCTCACACACAAACATTCCCCCGCCGTCTCTCTCTCACACACACACATTCCCCCGCCCTCTCTCTCTCACACACACACATTCCCCCGCCCTCTCTCTCTCTCTCACACACATTCCCCCGCCCTCTCTCTCTCACACACACACATTCCCCCGCCCTCTCTCTCTCTCACGCACACATTTCCCCGCCCTCTCTCTCTCACACTCACATTCCCCCGCCCTCTCTCTCTCACACACACATTCCCCACCCTCTCTCTCTCTCACACACATTCCCCCACCCTCTCTCTCTTACATACACACATTCCCCCCTCTCGCTCGCTCATGCACGCACATTCCTCCCACCTCTCTTGCGCACACACACATTCCCCCCCTCTCTCTTACACACATGTACACACATTCCCCCGCCCTCTCTCTCTCACACACACAAACATTCCCCCGCCCTCTCTCTCTCACACACTCATTCACCCGCCCTCTCTCTCTCTCACACTCATTCCCCCACCCTCTCTCTCTTACATACACACATTCCCCCCTCTCGCTCGCTCATGCACACACATTCCTCCCACCTCTCTTGCACACACACACATTCCCCCCCTCTCTCTTACAAACATGTACACACATTCCCCCGCCATCTCTCTCTCACACACTCATTCCCCCGCCCACTCTCTCTCACACACTCATTCCCCCGCCCCCTCTCTCTCTCACACACACACCCATTCCCCCGCCCTCTCTCTCTCTCACACACACACCCATTCCCCCGCCCACTCTCTCACACAGACACACATTCCCCCGCCCACTCTCTCACACAGACACACATTCCCCCGCCCTCTCTCTCTCACACACAAATTACACCGCCTTCTCTCTCTCACACACACATTCCCCCGCCCTCTCTCTCTCACACACACATTCCCCCGCCCTCTCTCTCTCACACACACATTCTCCCGCCATCTCTCTCACACACATTCTCCAGCCCTCTCACTCTCTCAAACACACATTCCCCCTCCTCTCTCTCTCACACATTCCCCCGCCCTCTCTCTCACACAGACACACACATTCCCCCGCCCTCTCTCTCTCACACACACACATTCCCCCGCCCTCTCTCTCTCACACACACATTCCCCCGCCTTCTCTCTCTCACACACACATTCCCCCGCCCTCTCTCTCACACACACATTCACCCGCCCTCTCTTTCTCACACACACATTCCCCCGCCTTCTCTCTCTCACACAAACATTGCCCCACCCTCTCTCTCTCACACACACACATTTTCCCACCCTCTCTCTCTCACATTCTCCAGCCCTCTCACTCTCTCAAACACACATTCCCCCGCCCTCTCTCTCTCACACACACACATTCCCCGCCCTCTCTCTCTCACACACACACATTCCCCCGCCCTCTCTCTCTCTCACACACACATTCCCCTGCCCTCTCTCTCTCACACACACATTCCCCCGCCTTCTCTCTCTCACACACACATTCCCCCGCCCTCTCTCTCACACACACATTCACCCGCCCTCTCTCTCTCACACACACATTCCCCCGCCTTCTCTCTCTCACACAAACATTGCCCCGCCCTCTCTCTCTCACACACACACATTTTCCCGCCCTCTCTCTCTCACATTCTCCAGCCCTCTCACTCTCTCAAACACACATTCCCCCGCCCTCTCTCTCTCACCCACACACATTCCCCCGCCCTCTCTCTCTCACACACACATTCCCCCGCCCTCTCTCTCTCACACACACACACTCCCCTGCCCTCTCTCTCACACATTCTCCAGCCCTCTCTCTCTCACACACGCACATTCCCCCGCCCTCTCTCTCTCACACGCACATTCCCCCGCCCTCTCTCTCTCTGACACGCACATTCCCCCGCCCTCTCTCTCTCTCTCACACGCACATTCCCCCACCCTCTCTTTCTCACACGCACATTCCCCCGCCCTCTCTCTCTCACACGCACATTCCCCCCCCTCTCTCTCACATGCACATTCCCGCGCCCTCTCTCTCTCACACGCACATTCCCCCGCCCTCTCGCTCTCACATGCACATTCCCCCGCCCTCTCTCTCTCACACGCACATTACCCCGCCCTCTCTCTCTCACACGCACATTCCCCCGCCCTCTCTCTCTCACACGCACATTCCCCCGCCCTCTCTCTCTCACACGCACATTCCCCCGCCCTCTCTCTCTCACACGCACATTCCCCCGCCCTCTCTCTCTCTCACGCACATTCCCCCGCCCTCTCTCTCTCTCACGCACATTCCTACACCCCCTCTCTCACACACATTCCCCCGCCCTCTCTCTCTCACGCACATTCCCCGCCCTCTCTCTCTCACGCACATTCCCCGCCCCCTCTCTCTCACGCACATTCCCCGCCCTCTCTCTCTCACACACATTCCCCCGCCCTCTCTCTCTCACACACACATTCCCCCGCCCTCTCTCTCTCACACGCACATTCCCCCGCCCTCTCTCTCTCACGCACATTCCCCCGCCCTCTCTCTCTCACACGCACATTCCCCGCCCTCTCTCTCTCACGCACATTCCCCGCCCTCTCTCTCTCTCACGCACATTCCCCGCCCTCTCTCTCTCACGCACATTCCCCGCCCTCTCTCTCTCACGCACATTCCCCGCCCTCTCTCTCTCACGCACATTCCCCGCCCTCTCTCTCTCACACGCACATTCCCCCGCCCTCTCTCTCTCTCACACATTCCCCCGCCCTCTCTCTCACACATTCCCCCGCCCTCTCTCTCTCACACACACATTCCCCAACCCTCTCTCTCTCACACGCACATTTCCCCGACCTCTATCTCTCACACGCACATTCCCCCGCCCTCTGTCTCTCACACACACATTCCCGCACCCTCTCTCTCTCACACATAAATTCACCTGCCCTCTCTGTCTCACACACACATTCCCCCTCCCTCTCTCACACACACACATTCCCCCGCCCTCTCTCTCTCACACACACATTCCCCCGCCCTCTCTCTCTCACACGCACATTCCCCCGCCCTCTCTCTCTCACATGCACATTCCCCCGCCCTCTCTCTCTCACACGCACATTCCCCCGTCCTCTCTCTATCACACACATTTTCCCCGATCTCTCTCTCTCTCTCTCACACAAACATTCCCCTGCCTTCTCTTTCACACACATTCTCTCTCTCACATACCATTCAACTACTTCTCCCGCCCTCTCTCTCTCACACACACATTCCCCCGCCCTCTCTCTCTCACACACACACATTCCCCCGCCCTCTCTCTCTCACACACACATTCCCCCACCCACTCTCTCTCTCTCACACACATTCCCCCACCCTCTCTCTCTTACACACACACATTCCCCCCTCTCGCTCGCTCATGCACACACATTCCTCCCACCTCTCTTGTGCACAGACACATTCCCCCCCCTCTTACACACATGTACACACATTCCCCCGCCCTCTCTCTCTCACACACACACCTTCACCCGCCCTCTCTCTCTCACACACACACATTCCCCCGCCCTCTCTCTCACACATTCTCCAGCCCTCTCACTCTCTCAAACACACATTCCCCCGCCCTCTCTCTCTCACACACAAACATTCCCCCGCCGTCTCTCTCTCACACACACACGTTCCCCCGCCCTCTCTCTCTCACACACACACATTCCCCCGCCCTCTCTCTCTCTCTCACACACATTCCCCCGCCCTCTCTCTCTCACACACACACATTCCCCCGCCCTCTCTCTCTCACACGCACACATTCCCCCGCCCTCTCTCTCACACACTCACATTCCCCCGCCCTCTCTCTCTCACACACACATTCCCCCACCCTCTCTCTCTCTCACACACATTCCCCCACCCTCTCTCTCTTACACACACACATTCCCCCCTCTCGCTCGCTCACGCACACACATTCCTCCCACCTCTCTTGCGCACACACACATTCCCCCCTCTCTCTTACACACATGTACACACATTCCCCCGCCCTCTCTCTCTCACACACACATACATTCCCCCGCCCTCTCTCTCTCACACACACATTCCCCCGCCCTCTCTCTCTCTCACACACTCATTCCCCCACTCTCTCTCTCTTACATACACACATTCCCCCCTCTCGCTCGCTCATGCACACACATTCCTCCCACCTCTCTTGCACACACACACATTCCCCCCCTCTCTCTTACACACATGTACACACATTCCCCCGCCTTCTCTCTCTCACACACTCATTCCCCCGCCCTCTCTCTCTCTCACACACTCATTCCCCCGCCCCCTCTCTCTCTCACACACACACCCATTCCCCCGCCCTCTCTCTCTCTCACACACACACCCATTCCCCCGCCCACTCTCTCACACAGACACACATTCCCCCGCCCACTCTCTCACACAGACACACATTCCCTCGCCTTCTCTCTCTCACACACACATTCCCCCGCCTTCTCTCTCTCACACACACATTCCCCCGCCCTCTCTCTCTCACACACACATTCCCCCGCCCTCTCTCTCTCACACACACATTCCCCCGCCATCTCTCTCACACACATTCTCCAGCCCTCTCACTCTCTCAAACACACATTCCCCCTCCTCTCTCTCTCACACATTCCCCCGCCCTCTCTCTCACACAGACACACACATTCCCCCGCCCTCTCTCTCTCACAAACACACATTCCCCCGCCCTCTCTCTCTCACACACACATTCCCCCGCCTTCTCTCTCTCACACACACATTCCCCCGCCCTCTCTCTCACACACACATTCACCCGCCCTCTCTTTCTCACACACACATTCCCCCGCCTTCTCTCTCTCACACAAACATTGCCCCACCCTCTCTCTCTCACACACACACATTTTCCCACCCTCTCTCTCTCACATTCTCCAGCCCTCTCACTCTCACAAACACACATTCCCCCGCCCTCTCTCTCTCACACACACACATTCCCCCGCCCTCTCTCTCTCACACACACACATTCCCCCGCCCTCTCTCTCTCTCACACACACATTCCCCTGCCCTCTCTCTCTCACACACACATTCCCCTGTCATTTCTCTCTCACACACACATTCCCCCGCCCTCTCTCTCACACACACATTCACCCGCCCTCTCTCTGTCACACACACATTCCCCCGCCTTCTCTCTCTCACACAAACATTGCCCCGCCCTCTCTCTCTCACACACACACATTTTCCCGCCCTCTCTCTCTCACATTCTCCAGCCCTCTCACTCTCTCAAACACACATTCCCCCGCCCTCTCTCTCTCACCCACACACATTCCCCCGCCCTCTCTCTCTCACACACACATTCCCCCGCCCTCTCTCTCTCACACACACACACTCCCCCGCCCTCTCTCTCACACATTCTCCAGCCCTCTCTCTCTCACACACACACATTCCCCCGCCCTCTCTCTCTCACACACACATTCCCCCGCCCTCTCTCTCTCTGACACGCACATTCCCCCGCCCTCTCTCTCTCTCACACGCACATTCCCCCGCCCTCTCTCTCTCACATGTGCATTCCCCCGCCCTCTCTCTCTCTCACACGCACATTCCCCCGCCCTCTCTCTCTCACACGCACATTCCCCCGCCCTCTCTTTCTCACACGCACATTCCCCCGCCCTCTCTCTCTCACACGCACATTCCCCCCCCTCTCTCTCTCACATGCACATTCCCGCGCCCTCTCTCTCTCACACGCACATTCCCCCGCCCTCTCTCTCTCACATGCACATTCCCCCGCCCTCTCTCTCTCACACGCACATTACCCCGCCCTCTCTCTCTCACACGCACATTCCCCCGCCCTCTCTCTCTCACACGCACATTCCCCCGCCCTCTCTCTCTCACACGCACATTCCCCCGCCCTCTCTCTCTCACACGCACATTCCCCCGCCCTCTCTCTCTCACACGCACATTCCCCCGCCCTCTCATTCTCACACACACATTCCCCCGCCCTCTCTCTCTCTCACGCACATTCCCCCGCCCTCTCTCTCTCACACGCACATTCCCCCGCCCTCTGTCTCTCACACACACATTCCCCCGCCCTCTCTCTCACACACACATTCCCCCGCCCTCTCTCTCTCACACGCACATTCCCCCGCCCTCTCTCTCTCACACGCACATTCCCCCGCCCTCTCTCTCTCACACGCACATTCCCCCGCCCTCTCTCTCTCACACGCACATTCCCCCGCCCTCTCTCTCTCACACGCACATTCCCCCGCCCTCTCTCTCACACGCACATTCCCCCGCCCTCTCTCTCTCACACGCACATTCCCCCGCCCTCTCTCTCTCACACGCACATTCCCCCGCCCTCTCTCTCTCACACGCACATTCCCCCGCCCTCTCTCTCTCACATGCACATTCCCCCGCCCTCTCTCTCTCACACGCACATTCCCCCGTCCTCTCTCTATCACACACATTTTCCCCGATCTCTCTCTCTCTCTCTCACACAAACATTCCCCTGCCTTCTCTTTCACACACATTCTCTCTCTCACATACCATTCAACTACTTCTCCCAACCTATGATCCCGGCAGTCTCATCTTCCCCCAGGGCCCTGGCAAACTGTCTCTCCCAACCACCCTGTCCCCCGGCGCCCCCTTGAAAACCTCTGTAGTTCCCCTACAGGCTCATCATCGCTCCTCCTATCATACCCTGTTTCTCTCCCACCTTTTCTGACTGGTGAGCCTATCAGCAACAAATGTGAGAGAGGAACTGCCTGCGATTGGAGAAGCAGGCCCTTGTGGAATGCTCAACTCCATTTACCTGTCTTACATGACATTTGAACAGTGGCTCCAAGGGCCACATAGAATGGCTTTGGGGGCCACAATCCAGCCCGTTGCCTGGACAAGCCTGGTTTATACTAGTTTCTAAGGGGATGGATACCTGAGCATAGATCCAGAAGGGAGAAAAGCAATGCTAGAGGTGGAAAGCAAAAAATTAATAACTAGGTGTAGAAGGCAGGGGAAACAAAGGCTAACATATAGACGACAAAACGTGTTGTTCGGTGATTATTAAATATTTTGATGCAAGGGGTCTAGTGAATGAGACACAAAAACAGAAAATACTGGAAAAACTCAGCAGGTCTAACAGGAGAGAAAAACAGATTTAACATTTTGAATCTGTATGACTCTTCTTCAGAGCCACAGAGAAGTAGAAATGTAATGAAATTTATACAGTTTAAAGGGGGTGGAGCAGGAGAAGCTGGATAGAAGGCCAGCGATAGATGGGGGCAAAGGACAGATTGACAAAGATGTCATGAACAGAAGGACAAAGGGGGTGCTAATGGTAGTGGTAAGGGCTAAAGGAGGTGCTGATAGTGGCATTAAGGTCAGAAAGCAGAATGTGATAATAGCAGGACAAGTGTAAGCACTCTGGAAAGAACAACATGAACAAGTGACAGATGGCCTTTGTGGGGGTGGGAAGGGGACAGTAGTGGGAAAAAAGATCAAAAATAGGATAAAAGGTGGGGATAAAACAATGAATAAATGAATAAAAATGAATAAAAATAAAATAAAAATAAATGGATAAAAAATAAAAATGAATATTGAGAAAAGGGATAAAAGAGAGCTGAGGATGGAGGAGAGAGTTCATGGTCTAAAGTTGTTGAACTCAATGTTAAGTCCAGAAGGCTATAAAGTGCCTAACTGGAAGATGAGGTGCTGTTCCTCCAGTTTGCATTGGGTTTCACTGGAACACTGCAGCAGGCCAAGGATGGATACGTGGGCATGAGAGCAGGGTGGTGTGTTGAAATGGCAAGTGACTGAAAAATCTGGGTCATGCTTGCAATCAGACCGAAAATGTTCCGCAAAGCTGTCACCCTGTCTGTGTTTAGTCTCCCCAATGTAGAGGAGACTGCATTGGGAGCGGCAAATGCAGTGAATAAGGCAGTTGAGCTGAGGGTACAGATTGATACTTGGAAGTATGATATTATTGTTTTTACTGAAACATGGCTTAAGGGGCAGAAATGCCAGCTCACTATTTCTAAATACAAGGTTTTCAAATGAGATAGAGAGGTGGATAAAACAAATGGAGGGGTGGGTGGTCATGATGTTATTAAACAACTTAGCAAGCTTGAAGGGCCAGATGGCCTACTCCTGCTCCTATTTCTATTCTACTCTTTTTGATGCATTTCTCCCATTGAGATTAATGCAAAAGTCCTCCTCATGATGAGATGCAATTTGCCTAACTTCTACTTTAAAGTAATCGCTGGACGTACCTATAGTGAGTAAATGTACTGTGCACACACCTCTGTAAAAAGATTTAGGGTTAAGTACTTCAGTACTAATCAAAGCTGAAACTCCATTGCAATAGGGAGGGGGTGCGGCACTACCTGAAGTGCTGACCTTTGACAAAATCTTAAACCCTTACTCAGAAATATTTATCGAGTCCTAAGCTAAACCTTTCATGGTATAACTCAAAGAGGAGCATGGAGCTTTGTTGGTTCTAATTGACATTTCTCCTGTAACCAACCAATACCATCAAAAATATAACAAATCCCTTAATTACAACACAGTTTGTGTCCTAGAGAGGGGTCTCGGCCAAGGTCATTCACCTAAGTGAATGTGGATGCTGGTTAAGACAAGAATGGGCTTAGATCATGATGGCCTCCTCTAGGTATGTGCTTATTGGCACATGCTATTTCAGCTCCTTTGAGGGGTTGCCACCGATAACAGCCTAGCCAAGTCCTATGGAACTATATGGAACTGTAAGCCACAAGAAAGAAAAGTCTTGTGGTACAGTGGTAGCATCCCTACCTCTGGGCCAGAAGCTCGGGATTCAAGTCCCACTTCAGGACTTGGAGGGTGCTTTCATCATGTGGCCAAACAGGTTGATTATCAGCTTTTAAATCCTTCCAATATGAGTGATGGCAGGCAGTAAGAGTGGGGGAGTTTCCTGGTCATCCATACTGCAGAAGGCAATGGCAAACCACAGCAGTACTTTGCCAAGCAAAAGCATGGACAGATCCAATGGAAGCCCATGGTTGCCAACGCCCTGTTAGGTCATGCTACCTGGAGGAGGAGGAAGCCAGAAGAAAACTGGACAAATGGAAATTCTCCATATTACTGTGCATGACAGAGCCAATTGAGTTTTCTTCCACCTGTACTTTATGTTCCTTCATTAGATCACCTGCTGGTAAGCTTTTGATGTTTTAAAATTAATAATTTATTAATTCATGTAAATTTTAAAAAGTGCTGGATATTGCACAGTGTTGGTTTCTTGCAGGTGCTTGTCCAGAAATCTAGCCATGACAATTTTTATTGGTAAAACTTTAGCATGGATTCTTTATTTCTATCATAGTACAGGTTTTCACAGAAAAGATACTATTTGATATCATTGTTAACGGATCGGAGATGGCTTTTAGCTGGTGTCAAATGGAAGTTGTAGCTATTTACTTCAAATATAAACATCCTGTGAGGTTTATGAAATGTTATTCTAAAATTCTGCCAAACAAATTGGCACAGCTATTTCAAGTTGTTTGGTCCTGACCAATTTCTGAAGCTATTTAGCTTCAACAAGTTGCCTTGAATATATAGCAGTTCCTGTCTCTTTCTCGTTCACTATTTAAGAATAAAAGCAAATTGCTGAAAAGCTCAAATAAAAATTAAGAATGCTGAATATAGTTATCACATTGCAAACTAGTTTCTACTACTTGAGGAGCCTGCCAAGTTTAACTACTATCAAAACCTTACTACTTATTTGCTTTACTTTTACCATTTAATAAAGGGGGCAGTTAAAAGAGTAGTTGCTTTCCAGAGCCAAGAAGAAATGAGAGATCACTGACGGGAAGTTCCTCTCTCTCCTGATTGGCAATAAGCTTAAGGCGAATTGGGAGACCATCCACTCCTCACCCACCACACATTCTCACCCCCCACCAACAAAAAGAAATTTCTGGTGGAAGTCTTAAAACCAGTAGAGGAAATAAACTGCAGAGGATACAGAAGATAGGCACAAAGTGGTTAAAGCTGCAGCACCTGGTGGAGAAGTATGGTAGGAACAGAGGGCTCAAGCCCAAACGCATGACCTCTACCACCTAGACAAACAAGGGCAGCAGATTCATGGGGACACCACCTCCTGCAAGCTCCCCTCCAAGCCACACACTACCCTGACTTGGAACTGTATCACCATTCCTTCATTGTTGGTGGGTCAAAATCGTCACACTCCCTTCCTGACAACATTGTGGGTGTACCCACACCACATGAACTGCAGCGGTTCACCACCACCTTTTCAAGGGCAATTAAACATGCTAGCCTAGTGAGCAACACCCACCCACAGTGAAGGAATAAAAAATGGTGCAAGCAGGAACACCTTGCAATTATGTCAGGGCAAAGATGAGAATTGTAAAATTTGATTCTGAGGCATAGGGAGCTGGTGGAGTTTTGCAAGTAAAAGGTGGTAGGAATGCAGGCTACCAATTTTGGGTGACCATCAAGGAAAGATGTGGTGGCTGCAACAGCCATTTGCCTACATCAAACACAAAAAAAGAAAGAGTCTGAACAATGTTACTTTCATATATTATTCAGAAATAACGAATAAGGGGCCAGACAGCCACAATCAAAAAGACTAAACATGATCGGGTGTCAGCAGATTTAGATTTTAAAGAGTATTGGAGAAAAAGAGAGGGGAATAAGGAACTATAGAATTAGCTCGAGTCAGAAGCTATAATGAATCTTGCTCTGGGGATTCCCTTGGAACTTATCATTGGCATAAATTCAGGGCCAAAGGAGGAATAAAAGTAGCAAGTTCAAAAGGAACACTAAATATATCAATAGAGAGATTAAGTACAGTTGGGAGAGGAGTTGCCCTAGAGTTGACAAGTAGCCAAAGCTTCTAGACTGTATAGGAGGGGTATTGTGCTGCTTGGGATATAAGAGCGACACTCAAATTTTGGATGGACTTGTTCTCTAAGCAAGAGTTGAGTGAAATAGTAATTGGCACAAAAGAACAAACCAGCCCTTTAGCAATGTACAGTAGATAGAATCCAAGTTCAGACATATTGTCTGGCCAATTGTGTCAATATTGAAACACTTAAGAGGAGAGCAAAAACTGAAGCATTTTGGCTAGAGTTGTAAGAGACATGAATAAACCAAAGAATTGAAAACAATATTTTCGTTGGCTCACAGAAAATATCAAGATGTAACAAAGATACTAGAGGTAATGGAAGGTGTGAAAATTGATGGGCAGGATGCAATGGAAAGGCTGGTTATGCTTGGAATGGATAAGTCACCTGGTCAGGATGTCTTGCATCCCAGGTTGCTAAAGGAAGTGGGGGTGCAGATAGCAGAAGAATTTTAGAAAAAGGTTAGGGCGGAGAAGCTGGAGTTTCTCTCTTGGAGCAAAAGAGATTGAGGGGAGATTTTGGGGGATAGAGGTGTACAAAATTATGACAAGTTTATATAAGGTAGACAAAGAAAAGTTATTCCCATTAACTGATTGTACAAAGGCTAGGGGAAATAGATTTAAGGTCTTGAGCAAGAGGTGCATGGAGGATATGAGGAAGATCTTTTTACACAGCAAATAGTAATGACCTAGAGCTCACTGCCTTTGAGGCTAGTGGAAGCCAACACAATGATTTCAAAAGGAAACTGGGTGGGCACTTGAGGGGAATAAACTTGCAGGGCTAGAGGGATAGAGCAGGGGAATGGGACTGACTGGATTGCCCTAGGGTGAGCCGGCATGAACTCGATGGACCAAATGGTTTCCTTCTGTGCCATTGTGACTGTGACTCAGCCACGGCACTAAGAGGAAAGGAGCTCTTGTGCACTGAGAGAAATTAAAATCTAGAATGGTGTAGGTTAGATTTAAAAAGCCCCTGTCTATGGATAAAGTCATAATTTAAAAAATTCTTTCATGGGACATGGGCGTCGCTGGCTAGGCCAGCATTTTATTGCCATCCCTAATTGCCTGAGAGATGGTGGTGGTGAGCTGTCTTCTTGAATCACTGCAGACCATGTGGTGTAGGTAAACTCACAGTGCTGTTAGGGAGTTCCAGGATTTTGACCCAGCGACAGTGAAGGAACAGCGATATATTTCCAAGTCAGGATGGTGAATGACTTGAAGGGGAACTTGCAGGTGGTGGTGTTCCCATGCATTTGATGCCCTTGTCCTTCTAGGTGGTAATGGTTGCAGGTTTGGAAGGTGTTGTCGGTGAATTGCTGCAGTGCATCTTATAGATGGTACACACTGCTTCCACCTTGTGTTGGTGATCGAGGTAGTGGATGTTGGTAGTGGTGGATGGGGTACCAATCAAGTGGGCTGCTTTGTCCTGGACGGTGTCAAGTTTCTTGAGTGTTGTTGGAGCTGCACTCATCCAGGCAAGCGGAGAGTATTCCATCACACTCCGGACTTGTGCCTTTAAGTTGGTGGATAGACTTTGGAGAGTCGGGACGTGAGTTACTTTAGTTAGTTAGAATTCCCAGCCTCTGACCCGCTCTTGTAGCTACAGTATTTATATGGCTAGTCCAGTTCAGTGTCTGGTCAATGGTAACGCCCCAGGATGTTGATGGTGGGGGATTCAGCGATGGCAATGCCATTGAATGTAAAGGGAAGATGGTTGGATTCTCTCATTGGAGATGGTCATCTATGCTACCGAAGTGCCAGGCAACGTTACTTGCCACTTATCAACCTAAGCCTGAATGTTGTCCAGGTCTAGCTGCATATCGGCACATATTGCTTCAGTATCTGAGGCATCGTGAATGGTATTGGAAATTGTGGAATCATCAGTGAACGTCCCCATTTCTAACCTTGATGGAAGGCCATTAATGAAGCAGCTGAAGATGATTGGGCCTAGGACATTACCCTGAGGAACTCCTGCAGTGATAGACTCAGATGTTTACATCTCAGAAGGAGGCCACTCGGCCCATCATGTCCACGCTGGTCAACAAAAATCTGACAACACTAATCCCATTTTCCAGCACTTGGTCCATAGCCTGGAGGCTATGGCATGGCAAGCGAATATTTAAATACTTCTTAAAAGTTGAGAGTTTCTGACTCAACCAACCTTTTGGGCAATAAGTTTCAGATTCCCACCACCCTCTGGGTGAAGAATCTTCTCTTCAGCTCCCCTCTTAGCCTTCTAACTCTTACTTTAAATCTATGTCCCTTGTTATTGACCCTTCTACTAAGGGAAAACATGCCTTCCTATCCATCCTATCTATGCCCCTCATAATCTTATACACTTATCAGTCCTCTCTCAACCTTTGCTGCTCCAAGGAAAACAACCCCACCCTATCCAATCTTTCCTCATAGCTCAGACCCTCCAGCCCCGGCAGTAACCTGGTAAATCTCCTCTGCATCTTCTCCAGTGCAATCACATCCTTCCTATAATGTAGTGTCCAGAACTGCATGTAATACTCCAGTTGTGGCCTAGCCAGCGTTTTATACAGTTCCAGCATAACCTCCCTGCTCTTGTATTTTATGCCTTGGCTAATAAAAGCAAGTATCCCATATGCCTTAACTACCTGCACTGCTACCTAGGAACACCAAGGTCCTTCTGATCTTCAGTAATTTCCAGGGTACTACCCTTCATAGTGTAATCTCCTGCCTTGTTAGACTTCCCCAAGCACATTCCCTCACACTTTGCCGGATTGAATTCCATTTGTCACTGCTCTGCCCACTTGACCAGTCCATTGATATTCTCCTGCAGTTTACGGCTATTCTCCTATTTACCACCCTACCAATTTTCGTGTCATCTCATCCATGAACTTCTTGATCATACCCCCTAAATTTAAGTCCAAATCATTTATGTACACCGCAAACAGCAAGGGCCCCAGCACCAAGCCCTGCGGAACCCCATCCCTCTACTATCACAGTTTCCTGCCTCTCAGCTAATTTTGGATCCAACATGTCACTTTGCCTTGGATCTCATGAGTTCTTACTTTCTTGACCAGTCTGCCATGAAGCCTTGCTAAAGTCCATGTAGACCACATCAGATGCATAACTCCTGGTTGCCTCTTCAAAAAATTTGATCAAGTTTATCAAACACAACCTTCCCTTAACAAATCCATGCTAACTATCCCTGATTAATCCGTGTCTCTCCAAGCGCAGATATATTCTGTCCCTCAGAATTCTTTCTAGTAACTTCCCCACCACTGAAGGTTAGACTGACTGGACTGTAATTTCCTGGTCGATCCCTTCCTCCCTTTTTTTAAAATAATAGGGCAGCGTTAGCAGTCCTCTAGTCCTTTGGCACCTCACCAATGGCCAGAGAGGATTTGAAAATTACTGCCAGGGACCCTGATATCTCTTCCAATGCCTCCCTCAACAGCCTGGAATACATCTCACCCATGCCTGCCGATTTATCCACTTTACTACCTCTTCTCTCTCTATGTTAATTTCCTCCAATATTTCACAGTCCTCCACCCTGATGTCTATACCTACATTGTCCTTTTCCATTGTGAAGACTGTCACAAAGTATTCATCGAGGGCTGTACCCATATCTTCTGGGTCCACACACATATTACATTTACGGTCCCTAATTGGCCCTCCTCTTTCCCTAGTTATTCTCTTGCTCTTTATATATTTAAAATACCCCTTTGGGTTTTCCTTCATTCTACCCACCAATGCTTTCTCATGCACTCTCTTAGCTTTCCTAATTTCCTTTTTAAGTTCCCCCCTGCACTTTTAATACTCCTCTAGGGACTCTGCCTTATTGAGCCCTCGGTATCTGTCTTAAGCTTCTCTTTTTTCTTAATCCTAACCTTTATGTCCCTTGACATTCAGGATTCTCCAAACTTGGTCCCCCCTCTTTGTCTTTACGGGAACATATTTGCCCTGTACTCTCGCTATTTCCTCCTTAAATGCCTCCCACTGCTCTGACAGAATTCTATCTGCAAGTAACTGCTCCCAGTCCACTTGGGCCAAATCATGTATCATCTTAGTAAAATTCGCCTTTCCCCAGATAAGAACTTTTATTCCCAGCCCAATCTTATTCTTTTCCATAATTATCCTAAATCTGAGTTATAGTCACTATCTCCAAATGCTCCCCTACTGATACGCCTTCCGTTTGCCCAAGCTCATTTCCGAATATTAGGTCCAGAACTGCTCCCTCCCTTGTTGGGCTTTCTACGTACTGGCTAAAAACATTCTTCTGGATGCAACTTAAAAATTTTGTACACAAACTATCACAGTTAATATTTGGGTAGTTAAAATCCCCTTTTACTGCCTTATTATACTCTTCTCTGAAATTTGACTACATATTTGATCCTCTATCTCTCCCTGACTGTTTGGGGGCCTATAGTACACACCCAACAGCATGTTTGTCCCTTTTGTGTTTTTTACTTCTACCCATATGGCCTCATTTGATGATCCTTCCAGGATATCATCTCTCCTCACTGCTTTAATTTATTCCTTGATCAATATTGCCACGCTTCCTCGTCTTCTAGGATTTCCTGGGACTCAGATGATTCACCAATAATTGCAACCATCTTCCTTTGTGCTAGGTATGACTCCAACCAGCGGAGAGTTGTCCCCAATTCCCATCGACTCCAGTTTTGCTAGCGCCCCTCAAGGCCTTAGTTGGCCAAATTCAGCCTCAATGTCAAGAGTAATCACGCTCAACACATCTCTGGAGTTCAGCTCTTTTGTCCATGTTTGGACTAAGGCTGTAATGAAATAAGGACTGAGTGGCCCTGGCAGAACTTAAAATGAGCGACAGTGAACAGGTTATTGCTGAGCAAGTGCCACTTGATAACACTGTTGATGACCACTTCTATCACTTTACTGATGATCACAAGTAGACTGATAGGGCGGTAATTGGTCGGGTTGGATTTGTCCTGCTTTTTGTGGACAGGATGTACCTGGGTAACTTTCCACCTTGCCGGGTAGGTGCCAATGTTGTAGCTGTGCTGGAACAGCATGGCTAGGGGCCTGGGCAAGCCCTTGATCATGTCTTCAGTACTGTTCCTTGAATGCTTATAGGGTCCATTGCATTTTTAGTATCCAGTTCCTTCAGCTGTTTCTTGATATCACAGTCAATCGAATTGGCTGAAGAATGGCACCTGTGATGCTGGGGACTTCCAGAGGAGGCCGAGATTGATCATTCACTCAGCACTGATGGCTGAAGATTGTAACAAATGCTTCAGCCTTATCTTCTGCACTGATGTGTTGCACTCTCCCATCATTGAGAATAGGGATATTTGTTGAGCCCCCTCCTCCTGAGAATTGTCTAATTGTCATTCACCATTCATAACTGGACGTGGCAGGACTGTAGAGCTTAGATCAGATCAGTTGGTTGTGAGATCGCTTAGCTCTGTCTATCGCATACTGCTTCCATTGTTTGGCATGCAAGTAGTCCTGTGTTATAGCTTCACTAGGTTAACACCTCATTTTTAGGTATGCCTGGTGCTGCTCTGGGCATGCCTTCCTGCATTCTTTCAGAGTTGATTCCCCGGTTTGATGGTAATGGTAGAGTGGGGGATATGCCAGGCCACGAGGTTACAGATTGTGGTTGTATACAATTCTGCTGATGGCCCACAGCGTCTCATGGATGCCCAGTTTTGAGTTGCTAGATCTGTTCAAAATCTATCCCATTTAGCACAGTGGTAGTGCCACCATTGAGGTACCCTCAATGTGAAGACGGGACTTTGTCTCCACAAGGACTGTGCAGTGGTTGCGCCTGATGGATAAATGCATCTGCAACAGGTAGATTGGTGAGGACAAAGTCAAGTAGGTTTTTCCTTCATTGGTTCCCTCACCACCTGCCGCAGACCCAGTCTGGCGGCAACGTCCTATAGGACTTGGTCAGTAGTGCTACTGAGTTACTGTTGGTGATGGACATTGAAGTCCCCCACCCAGAGTAAATTCTGTGCCCTTGACAGCCTCAGTGCTTCCTCCAAGTGGTGTTCAACATGGAGGGGTACCGATTCATCAGCTGAAGGGGAGAGGGGTGCCGTAGGTGGTTATTAGCACAGGTTTCCTTACTCATGTTTAACCTGATGCCATGAAACTTCATGGGGTCCAGAGTCAATATTTTGAACTCCTTCCTGACTGTGCCACCATCTCTGGTGGGTCTGTCCTGCCAGTGGGACAGGACATACACAGGGATGGTGATGGTGGTGTCTGGGACATTCAATAACATTCGTGCCAGGCAATCTGAAACAAAAACAGAAAATGCTGGAAAAACTCAGCAGGTCTGGCAACATCTGTGGAAAGAGAAACAGAGTTAACGTTTCAAGTCCGTATGACCATTCTTCTTAAGTGCCAGGCAATGACCATCTCCAACAAGAGAGAATGCAACCATCTCCCCATGACATTCAATGGCACTACCATCACTGAATCCCCCACTGTCAACATCCTGGGGGGTCACCATTGACCATAAACCGATCTGGACTAGACACATAAATACTGTGGCTGCAAGAGGTCAGAGACTGGAATCTTGTGACGAGTGACCCACCTCCTGACTTCCCAAAGCTTGTCCACCATCTACAAGGTACAAGTCAGGAGTGTGATGGAATAATCTCCACTTGCCTGGATGAGTACAACTCCAGCAACATTCAAGAAGCTTGACACTATCCAGGACAAAGCAGCCCATTTGATTGGCACTCCATCTATGACCCCTACCTCTGACGTAGCAGTATATCCCATCTACAAGATGCACTGCAGCAACTCACCAAGGCTCCTTAGACAGCACCTTCCAAATCTGTGACCTCTATCAACTAGAAGGACAAAGGCAGCAGATATATAAGAATACCACCACCTGCAAGTTCCCCTCCAAACCATACAACCATCCTGACTTGGAAATATAACACCGTTCTTTCACTGTTGCTGGGTCAAAATCCTGAACTCCCTCCCTAATAGCACTGTGGGTTTTTCTACACCACATGGACTGCGACAATTTAAGATGGCGGCTCACCATGACTTTCACAAGGGCAATTAGGGATGGGGAATAAAAATGCTGGCCTAGCCAGTGATATCCACATCCTGTGAAAGAATTTTTAAAAAACAATAACGTTTAATTCCTTTTATTTGTAGTCATGTCAGTTTTGCAAAATGATCACGGAGGTCTAAAATGCTTAACATATCCACTAGATGGCACTTATTACTTATAAATTGCACAATTGAGCAGTAGCTGCGGAAGACGTTTCACACTCACATTAACACTGATGCAATCATATCGTTGCCCTGGATTTTGCAGTCAATGGCACACCGATGGTGCTCACTGCTGACACAAATAGATATACACAGGAACCTACCACGATCCTCTTGGTGAGAATTTCGACTGCCTTGAGGGCAGATTGAGGTAGGCTAGGCTACATCGAGGCTCAGCAGCACTGCGTAGCATGGGTGAAAACAGCAAGCAGTTGGAGACATGGCTTACAGTCACTGCATCACAAAAACTGTACAAACCAGGGTTGCTACAACAAAAAGACATTGGAAAATCAGATTTAATAGATTAGTTTTGCAAAATTAAACAATTATAACATTGAGAAGGTAAATCATTTTAAAGTCTGTTTAAAAAGCCTGATAAATCAAGTTAAATGTCAGATTTTACCTTTTAACAAGATTAACTTTTAAAATACTTAAAATGGATTTTTTAAAAAACATGAACTTTTGAAAGGTCCTTTCTGCTATGGGCCTCTTAATTAAGTCTTTGCAAATTAATAACAGGACACTTAACACCTAGAAATACAAGTGCAAAATTTTAAAGTGTAATTAATTTGGAATTAGTAGGCAATTAGCCTAAATTCACATTGGTTCCATAAGTAGTGAAACCTCAGGAGTAGCACTGGTTGGTCTACTCTAGAGGTTGCAGCACGTCTCCACTATCTACATAAGAAATAGGAGTAGGCCATTGGGACCCTCAAGCCTGCCCCGCCATTCAGTAAGATCATGGCTGATCTGCCCCAGGCCTCAATTCCTCATTTGTGCCAGCTCCTCATAGCCCTCAACTCACTGATATTTCAAAAATCTATCTACCTCCTCTTTAAATACTGTCAACGATCTAGCCTCCACAACTCTCTGGGGTAGAGAATTCCAGACATTCACTACCCTGAGAAGAAATTCCTTTGCATCTCAGTTTTAAACGAGCGTCCCCTTATTCTGTAACTATGTCCCCTAGTCCGAGATTCCCCAACTAGTGGAAACATCTTCTCAACATCTACCCTGTCAAGCCCCCTAAGAATCTTGTACGTTTCAATAAGACCACCCCTCATTCTTTTAAACTCTAATGAATAAAGGCATCACCTGTTTAGTTGTTCTTGCTAAGTCAACCCCTCCAACCCAGGAATCAGCCTAGTGAATCTCTTTTGAACTGCCTCCAATGCCAGTATATCCTTCCTTAAATACGGTGACCAAAACTGTACACAGTACTCCAGGTGCAGCCTCACCAACATCCTGTACAGTTGTAACAAGACTTCCCCATTTTTAACCTCCAACCCCCCCCCTAGCAATACAAGCCAAAATTCTACTTGCCTTAATTACTTGCTGCACCTGCATACTAACTTTGTGTTTCAAGCACAAGAACATCCAGATCCCTCTGTGCTGCATTTTTTTTGGAGTCTCTCTCCATTTAAATAATGGTCTGTCTTTTGATTTTTCCTACCAAAGTGCATGACCTAACATTTTCCTACATTAAACTCCATCTGCCAAGTTTTTGCCCACTCACTCAACCTCTCTGGATCCCTTTGTGATTCTGGTAGCAACAATGCTGAATGCTTTAGTGGCATTGCAAAATCCAGCCCATTGTGTTTCAATGGTGCACCAAAAATTTCCTGTGCAACAAATTCAGTAATATAAAATATAAATTATACACTGGTTTGACTTATTAAAAGGAATGAGAAGTATATTGAAGGCTAAGCACATAAAACAAAGCAGAAAATAAAAATAGAATGATTTGCAAACGTGTTTCTTTTAAAAAGTGAAGAACTCATTCTTTAGACAAATAACACTATTATGAACACTACATTGCAAAACCTCGCACCATGGAAACAGGGAATCCAAATATTCAGTTGAAAGATGTTTGCCACCTTACAGGTTGTAATAAGATTCATTCCACAGTGCACACATACACTTGCCACAGAGTCATACAATGTTACGCAAGTGTAGCTTTGGTGCAGCTACTAGGCGAAATATAAACAGCGAACAGCCCAAATGGATTTTGCAGTCAGCAGTGAAGAAATGGATCTCTCTGCTGACCTCAAAGAGATCTGCCCACAAAGATCCAGCGATCTCTGGGATGTGGATTTCCCCTTTTCCGATAGCAGTTGCTGCTGAGTCAAGGGAATCTCCAGGCATTCAGAAGCTGTGATGTCAACAAACAAGGTAAGCAGCCAATCATATTGAAGCTTTCTCACAGACAGCAAACCAGGTAGTTAAAAGCACCAATTATCCACCACTTTTTAAAAATTCTTAGATAGCAAAATAAATTATTGGTTTGAGAGAAACTAAAGTATCATAAAATATTAAAATTTTAAAACGATGTGGACTCGGAGTATATAATCTCAAATATAAACAAAGCTTTTCAGGACAATGAAGGTATTTAGCAGTAATTATGAACTTAGTAAAGAGATACACATCATTCAACAAGTTGCAACTTTTTTAAGGATTTTTGCAACAAGACCAGCAGCATTAAAGTAAAAGTTTTCATCAATTCACTGATTGCTTAGGGATTGCACTCTGACGAGGAAGTTGAATAATGTACCCTCTGGAGGAGCATAGAACCACAAACATCAACTTCTGGATTCCTGTGGGCATATGTGGGCTCCCAAAGTTGCTGGGAATTTTAGTGGAGCAACGATGGTAAATGATGACATTTGCACCGTCATTGCCACACAAAGCCTGGGTCAATAAATGTTTAAGAAATACCTAATCTTTTAATGTGCAATGTTCGTTTTGCTGGCAATTCTATGCATCTATATAGTCACCAGTCCAACCAAATTTCTAACCATCAATCTTGTTCTCTACTTCAATATAGTCAGAAGCTCGACAAAACAATAGTTACACAAGAGTCAATAATTCTAGCTAAATACTTAAAAAAAATTAATGAAGGGAGGACTGGTAAAAGGTTGAGAAAGCACATACTTAGGTAGAATTGAATTAATGCAGGGGAAGTACGATGTTTGTGTCTGAAAGGTGATATTCTCAATGAAAACAAGGAAATGGTAAACATGTTGAATAATTACCTTGTGTCAATATTTAAAGGAAAGGAAGAGGTCAGCATGCCAGAAATCCCAAGGAAACTAATTTTGAATCAGGGACAGGGGTTCATCAAAATTAACATAAGTAATGAAGAAAATAATGTCAGCAAAGAGCAACAAATCTTCAGGGCACAATTTTCATCCCAGGGTTTAAAGGAAGGAGGTTAGAAAACTACAGGTGCCCTAAATATAAGCTCCCTAAGTTATCTTGATTTGGGAACTATTCATTTAGATTGGAGAATTATGCATGTCCCTCCATTGTTTAAGAAAGGCGAGAGGACAAAAATCAGGGAATTATAGACTATTTAGTCTAACGTCTGCTGTTCGGAAATTACAGGACTCTAAGGACAGTGTGATTAAACTCCTTGAAAATTTCCAGAGTGTGCCAACATGGATTTATGGAGATGAAAAAATACTGCAGATGCTGTATATCTGAAATAAAAACAGAAAATACTGGAAAAACTCAGCCGGTCTGGCATCTGTGGAGAGAGAAACAGAGTTAATGTTTCAAGTCCGTATGGCTCTACTTCAGAACTAAAGTGTAGAAATGTGATGAATTTTATACTGTTTAAAAGGGGGTGGAGCAGGTGAAGCAAGATAGATGGTCAGGGATGAGTGGGGCTAAGGAGAGATTGACAAAGATGTCATGGACACAAAATATAGATTTATAGAGGGTAGGTCAAGTCTGCTGAACCTGATTGAACTTTTTGATTTAGCAACTTAAGCAGTGGATGGAAAAATATCTAAAAATGCTATTTATATGAACTTCCTGAAGAAAGTGAATAGTCCCTCATAGGATACTGAAGCCCATGGAATTGAGGGCAAATTATTGGCTTGATTAGGAAACTGGCTGAGTGGCAGGATACAGAAAGCAGAGATAATAGCCAGGTACTGCAATTGGCACAAGGTATGTTTGTTGAGGCATCAACTAATCACCATGTTTATTAATGACTTAGATTGTGGGACAGAAAGCCACATATCGAAATTTGTGTTTGACACAAAGATAGGCAGCATTGTAAGCACTGTAGATGGAAACATAACATTAGAAAGAAATATAGGCAGATTAAGTGATTGGGCAAAACTGTGGAAAAGTAAATTTCAATGCAGGCAAATATGAGGTCATCCACTATGGGCCTAAAATGGATGGAACAGGACACTTCTAAACACGGAAAAGCAAAATAAAATGGAGGTCCAAAGGTACTTGGGTGGCTGGGGGAGAGTGGGGGGGGGGGGTGGGGGTGGGGGGGGGTGGTGCCTAGGAGTGTGCATCATGAACAGGTGCAGAAAATAATCAAAAAGGCTAATGGAATTCTGTCTTTTATAGCTAGAGCAGAGAATAAAAGGAGGTAGAAGTTATGCTACAAATTTACAAAGCCCTGGCTACGCCATTCCCGGAGCACTGAGAACTGCACTGGACACAACACGGTCAGAATATATTGGTTTTGGAACGAGTGGTATATGTTTAGCAGAATTTTAAAAAAAAATTGTTCATGGGAGTTGGGCATCACTGGCAATGCCAGCATTTATTGCTCATCCCTAACTGTCCTAGAGAAGCTAACAGAGACAGCCCTTTTTGAGCGACTGCAGTCTGTAGTATAGGTACATTCAGTGCTGTTAGGAATGGAGTTTCAGGATTTGGACCCAGTGACAGTGAAAGAATGGCAACCCATTTCAAGTCAGGATGGTGTATGACTTGAAAGGAACTTGCAGGTGGTGGTGTTCCCAAGCACCTGCTACCCTGTTCTTCTGGAGTGGCAGAAGTCATTTGTTTGGAAAGTGCTGCTGAAGAAGCCTTTGCAAGCTGCCCCAGTGCACCTTGTACCTGGTACAGATTGCAGATAGTGTGGTGTTGGATGGGGTGCTAATCAAGTGGGCTGCTTTTCCCTGGATGGCGCCAAGCTTGAGTGATGCTGGACGTCTACTTATCCAGTTAAGTGGAGAGCATTCCATCATGCTCCTGATTTACACCTAGTCAATGGTGCACAGGCTTTGGGGGGAATGGAGGCAAGTTACTCACTGCAAAATTCCCAGCCTTTGGTCTGCTCTATGCAGTGGCATAGTCACGGGACTAGTAATCCAGAAACCCAGGGTAATGCTCTGGGGACCCAAGTTTGAATCCCATCACGACAGATGATGGAATTTGAATTCAATAAAAATCTGGAATTAAAAGTCTAATGACCATGAAATCTAGTAATCCAGAAACCCAGGGTAATGCTCTGGGGACCCAAGTTTGAATCCCATCACGACAGATGATGGAATTTGAATTCAATAAAAATCTGGAATTAAAAGTCTAATGACCATGAAATCATCCGCCACATCCGCCCTCACGCCTTCTCCTCCCTCCCAGAAACATGATAGGGTCCCCCTTGTCCTCACTTATCACCCCACCAGCCTCCGCATTCAAAGGATCATCCTCCGCCATTTCCGCCAACTCCAGCATGATGCCACCACCAAACACATCTTCCCTTCACCCCCCTTATCGGCATTCCGTAGGGATCGCTCCCTCCGGGACACCCTGGTCCACTCCTCCATCACCCCCTACTCCTCAACCCCCTCCTATGGCACCACCCCATGCCCACGCAAAAGATGCAACACCTGCCCCTTCACTTCCTCTCTCCTCACCGTCCAAGGACCCAAACACTCCTTTCAAGTGAAGCAGCATTTCACTTGCATTTCCCCCAACTTAGTCTACTGCATTCGTTGCTCCCAATGTGGTCTCCTCTACATTGGAGAGACCAAATGTAAACTGGGCGACCGCTTTGCAGAACACCTGCGGTCTGTCCGCAAGAATGACCCAAACCTCCCGGTCGCTTGCCATTTCAACACTCCACCCTGCTCTCTTGCCCACATGTCTGTCCTTGGCTTGCTGCATTGTTCCAGTGAAGCCCAACGCAAACTGGAGGAACAACAACTCATCTTCCGACTAGGGACTTTACAGCCTTCCGGACTGAATATTGAATTCAACAACTTTAGGTCGTAAGCTCCATCCCCCATCCCCACCCCCTTTCTGTTTCCCCCTTCCCTTTTTTTTCCAATAAGTTATAAAGATTTTCCTTTTCCCACCTATTTGCATTATATAAAAAAAAACCCACTAGAGCTATACCTTGAGTGCCCTACCATCCATTCTTAATTAGCACATTCGTTTAGATAATATCACCAACTTTAATTTTAACACCTATGTGTTCTATTGTACTATTGTCGTTGACATCTTTTGATGATCTGCTTCTATCACTGCTTGTTTGTCCCTACAACCACACCCCGCACCCCCCTCCACCTCTTTGTCTCTCTATCTCTCCGCCCCCCACACACACACCTTAAACCAGCTTATATTTCAACTCTTTCTTGGACTCGAACGCAGGTTCTGTCGAAGGGTCATGAGGACTCGAAACGTCAACTCTTTTCTTCTCCGCCGATGCTGCCAGACCTGCTGAGTTTTTCCAGGTAATTCTGTTTTTGTTATGAAATCATTGTTGATTATTGTAAGAACCCATCTGGTTCACTAATTTAGGGAACTAAATCTGCCGTCTTTATCTGGCTTACATGTGGCCCTGGATCCATAGCAACATGGTTGACTCTCAAATGCCCTCTGAACAAGGGCAATTAGGGATGTGTAATAAATGCTGGCCTGGCCAGTGATGCCCACATCCCATTCCTAGTCAATGATGACCCTCTAGAATGATGGCAGGGAATTCAGTGAAGGCACTTCTGTTGAATGTGGAGGAGAGAGAGATAGATTCTCTTCTGTTGGAGATAGTCATTGCCTGACACTTGTGGCATAAATGTTACTTACCCCTTGAATAATACCTGAAATCCAAGGGTTAAATTATGAAAAGACATTACACAAACTGGGTTGTATTCCCTGGAACTTAAGGTTTAACAGATGACTCGGTCGAGTTTAAAAGGACCAAATGGGGTAGATAAAGAGAAATAGTTTCTGCTGGTAGGGCAGTCTATGACTGGTGAGCATATCTAAGAATTAGAGCCAGGTCTTTCAGGGGTGAAATTAGGAAACACTTCTAAACCTAAAGGGTGGTTGACGTTTTGAACACTCTTCCACAAATGCAATGCTAAATTCAAATTTTATATCAGAGTTTGGTAGACTTCTGCTATCCATGGGTATTAAGGGATAAGGGAAAAAGGTGGGCATACGGAGTTAAGTCGCAGATCAGCTATGATCTCACTGAATGGCAGAAAAGGCTCGAGGGCTAAATGGCTTCCTCCTGTTCCTATCTTCCCAATTCTCAGTGAGAAGAATACCATTACAGTCAGATGGTTATAATCACCTCAACTCATTTCTATAATTTGTATCATCTAAAATCAACATTTGGTATCCCAAAGTTCTGTCAATATTTTGTTTTGTAACTTGAGATTTTGATATGAATCTGTGCCATTTTCTTAAAAAATGGAACTGTCAGGCAATTTGCGGTTTAAATACCTGCTGCCTTACTGCAAACACACACATACACACACACGCACCCATATATAATCCCAGGAACCAATCCAGGGATAAAATAAGCTTCCCTCTTTAGGAACCACCTGAAAAAAAAACACTTACATAATCAAAAATGTTTATTGCTGTGAATTTGTACATGTGACAGGAAACAAGAATAGCAAATAATTTCTGATAGTAGTACAGACAAGGACTGCCACAAAGTAGCACTGTGCACTGAAACTCCATCAATGATTCTTGCAGAAATAATCTTAGGTTCATGCCCATGTAGCTTAGTCATTGATGAGGTTATGTTAAGACACAGAACATGCTCAACTGGCAAACTCTGCCATTGTTAACCATTGTATCTATGTATTTAACAAGTGTCAAGAAAAATAAAGCTTTACAGGAAGAAAGGTGGTTTATCGTTGCATTTTTATACTTTTATTTCATTTATAAAAATGGCTTTAGATCACACTTGTAACATTTAGGACCTTGGCGAAAGTTTCTTAATACTGGTACTACTGTCTCAATTTAAAAGTTCTTTGGATTGCTCCCAATTAGATCTGCAGTGTGCTTCCAATTAGATTTGTGGTGTGTCAGAAGTTTAATGCATCAGTTATTTTATGGTCATATTAGCAAATTTTGTAAATATTTTTTTACTGAATATTGAGTACATTAGTGGAAAAAAATTACAAAAATTTCAAATGTAAGCAATTTTAAACATAATACAATTAAATATGAAGGTATTACTGTGCATAGAGACATAACTGCTCAGAAAACAGATGAAATAGTCCAAAGTATAATTAACCTTGTAGTGTGTACAAGTGATGCCCAATACATTTCAAATTTAGGTAAGAAACTGACCTCAGTTTAGCCTAGTCAATTCTTGGGCTCATTAACCAATCAATGCACACTGTTTAGTATCTGTATTGCAACAGGCAGTCAGTCTTATTTTATGGTACATGAATCCAGCCTCAACTCTCTTTCTGCATTCCCCTAATCACTGGGATCACATTAAACAAAATAAAAGTTTTAAAAAATCCCTTTTAAAGGAGATATTATCCTTTTAAATAATTCTGTTTCTACCCATCATTGACCAACAGGTCTAAAAGAAGCTCGTGATCAATACAGTTACAAGTAGTATGCTAGTTACGGCTTTAGGGCTAGGTTACTAATTTGGTCCACATCAAAAATTCAATTAAATTCAGTTTAGCTATAAAAATAGACTACTCAATTTTTGTTGTATAAAATAAGCAACATTTTGCATTTTTTGTTCAAATTGCACTGTAACAAATATATGCTATCTTTGTCTTTTAATACTGCTTCAGGTACTTTTATTTTTATCTGCATTAGGATGCAAGGAAACAGCTATGAAGGTGGTACCACTACATAAGATCATACACTGAAGCATTCTGTTCAAACAGGTTACTGTCCAACAGCTCAGAGTAGGAAATTAATCAGTGTGCAGGGTTGCTCCCTTGAAAATGGATCTTAATCAAGCTTTAGTTATGACAGCTTTTATTAAAAGCTATTAGAAAGAGTGTTGCTTGTTACTGTTCATATATTTAATGTACACCTTGCTAGATCCTAACTAGCAAGTATAAACACATGATTACATAGCTTTATTATATTTACATAAAAATACTTTTTGCATCTAGAACAAAAGCTTTTTTTTCTGGAAAGCAATAAATAAAAGCATTTCTAAACTCAAACTTGTTAAAATAGTCTGACTAATTATGCATAATTTTCATAAAAAGGGTCTTTTCCAGCCCTCCCCCACTACAATGCCATGGTATTTATTTTGTAATTAAATCACACAAAGGTCTTGCAACAGGGATCTTAGAACAGGGTACCAAGTTCAGATTCAAATCAGCATCACAGTTTCTAAAGTCTGACAGCTACTTTGGGCTCATGCAACACATGCATAAACAAATAGTTCTGCTTGAACACTGTACAATATAAACAGCTTCTGCAAGAGCAGTTTGATTAGTGATTATACATTAAATGGAATCGGAAATGAACTTTTTTTATTAGAAAAAAGGTCTATACAAAATACTTGAAAACAGAAGATCAATTCCTAAAGCACCAACACAGCAGGTTTTAAAATTAAGTTGAACACAGAGTCTCGCACACGTGTTGTGCACATGTCTTAGCTATTGCAAGCAGTGATTGGTTTTTCAGAAAACTAGTAATTTGTCACAGTAAAACATCCAGTGATTGGGGAACCAAGTTAACGTAGCATGATTTGTATAAGTTCCCACTACCAGCAGCCAACTTGTCAAAGACACAAGGAGGGTCATTTTAGGAAACCGTTACCTATTGTGCAAAAGATTTTGCTTTGACTTTGATTTTTCTTGTATTTGTAATTCCACCATGTTTAAGAAACCACTGACAAGTCAATAATAGGAGTTTCCATTTGCCCGATATGGAGGATACATTTTCGCCTTGTAGAGTTACATCCCACTTACTCAAGTCTAGAGAGCCTAGGAATAGCCAATGGTTAGCAAAGCTTAAGTGCACGCAGTGTACACAATCATGCTGGTCAAGAACAGCATAATTGATGCAAGAATTATTGATAAACATCCCACTGCTTTTTCAATCTGGACTGTAAGAGTATTCATTGGCTTTTCTGGACTCAAGTGGGAAAAATTCTCAGCCCTCAATTCCATTGATAAGCCAGGATGGCCAGTCAGTCTTCACATTCCTTTGGAATACTGAGATCCACCTAGCTCAGATATTGGATTATTGAGTCTGACACAGAGGGTACATCTGGTTATGAACTACTACCACTGGGAAAATCATCTTGAGTCATGCCAACCCCAAAGAGACTCTGCTTATGTCTTCCATGTTCCCCAGGAGAATAATCACCAACTGGTCTACGGCAAGTGTAAGGTTGAACCCTTATTAGGGGAATTGCAGATACTTGGAGCTTCTCATGAATGGCTTGGTGAGAAGTTAAGGTTCACCATAAAACAGGTGTGCATTGCACTCATCCTCCTGAGTACAGTATGGAGGAAAACCATATACCACTTGTGGTTAACTAGTTGGACACATACAACTTTAACAGTGACTCATTGCTTCTCTGCAAGCACCGACCCTTGGACATATGAGCACCCTGCCACCAGGGAATGCCATCAAGTAACTGTACCCAACATTGCAAGTTCCCAACAACCCAATTCGCATCTTGAGGTCAGTGAAGTGGACATTGCCAACTTGGAGCGAGGGCATACAGTCACTAGTAGCATGCACTTCAGCAGCTGGATTCTGTGGTGATGCATCCAATCTAAATAAAGTGAAAATTAAATATCTTATACAATAGGGAATAATATTCTAAAAATATCTCATTTCTCACTGAGTCATGAGAGGGAAGAACTCAGCACTTACAGGAGAAACAGAGACCAATGCTTTGGAAAATGTCACTCATCTCTCTTTCAAATGCACTCATCATAACAGTGAAAAAACTTTTTTTGCAAAAATAAAAGCAATGTGTACTTAACTGGGGGTAACACTGTTCTCAAACTAAATCCCATGGTTTTCCATGACTTTTTGCAACTGCTCTGTTTCACATGTTCCTGTGACAAATCACTAGACTTGGTTATCACTACATGCTTGAGAATGTTTAAATACAGGATGCTACAGAGGATGTCTTGTGGTTAAATGTATTTCTAGGATTACTGCATTCTATGATGGCTGAGCCTTGGGAGAATTTCTAAGCCACTATGGACACAGAAAAAGCATGGCAGATGAACGTAGTTATATTTAGACTCAAAATTCATACTTGCTTAAAAATTTAGTTATTCAAACACCAAAACATTACAGCACTTCCAACTGTTCAGCCATTCAATCCCTCAAGACACTGTCACTGAATAAATCTTACTGGATCTTGCCTTTTTACCTAAGTCATGTGTAGTTTTGAACAGCATCCATCCATAATGCTCTCTGGACTGAAAAAAATGAACGCAAATTTGGGTCGCTTAATTCTCTTCTGTCCAGAGAGCACCTTTGCAAGACTCCCTCACTCATGCCAGAACAGAGGTTTTATCCAAACACACCTAAAGCACAATGGAGTATCTTGCGAAGGCACCAGTGGTACAGAATTAATTACCTACAAATGCAGCAATAAAATAACTGCTTTAAGAAACTTATTTTTCCATGAAATCTTCACCATCATTAATTCATTTTTCTGAAAATCTTACAGTTTGTTGCATTTCATTATGTCAGGGAGCACAGGAGGATAACGCTGGTATATACAGAGATACTCTCAGGATTGGGGTCACTTACTATACATGCCAGAAAATACCAGCAAGTGTCTTCTTCAGTCACCAAAACGTCACTTTTATTTTGGAAGTGTGAAACATAAAGGCTAATGTTTTATTTCTATATGTGAGAAAATTCTCCACTAGTATGTAGTAAGACATGTGCACAACACTGACGCAAGGCACCAGTGATTCATTTGCCATTTTAAAGTTTGGGCTGCAGCTATCTGAAAACAAACATTCATGACAGAGAACACTCGTAACTCCCTTCATCCTCAGGTTGTTCCTCTTCCTCCTCTCCCTGGCCATCTTCTTCCTGCCTGCTGATACTGCCACCACCATCGCTTGGGCTATTAACAAGACCTGCAGTATTTCTACTGTCCTCGGCCCATGGGCTGGGGGGCTCCACTGCCTTTGATGTGCTCAGACGGCTCAAAGGCTGAAAAGCTTCAGGCTGAATCTGCTCCTCCGTGACCTCATCCAATTTCTGCAGCTGGGGCTTTATGCGATTCAGAAATGGCTTGTATCCAGGGCTGGCAGTATTAAGTCAGCATTGGGTAGGGAGTGGTGGGGGAGAAGGGAAACAAAAAAAGTTTACCATGTGAAATAACAGTAGAATTCTGCTCTCACTGCAGTGGCTTCTACAGGTTAATAGAATATTTATTCAGCTGTTCATTACGCACACAAACAAATCAATACAGACACTTGTACATTTCCAGAGATTACGTTTTATGCAGCTAGTAACCTTGGAACCACTTAAAAAGCACTAACAATCTTCAAAAGCATAGAAGCAAAGATACAAGGCCAAATAACATATGTGTGTGTGTGTGTGTGTGTACACACACATGTGTATGTATAGGCTTACTTGACCCATTTCTCCATTAACCAAATGCACAATTCTCTCCCTTTATTCCCATTAAACCTGGCATGCTTCCCAAATATGCTGCTGCTCACTGACCATGAAAGTATCTTGCAAGATGCCTTGAGAGAATGACAACAGCAGCTGCGCTCACTGGCAGTGCAGCATCAGCAACTAAGGGCAAATTAAATTGAATCAGCTGCTTCTCCTCTCCAGACCATGAGTTTGGTAAAGGGCAGAGGGAAATGGAGCTGGAACTCAACATTCTGGATGGGAGGCAAGCATATCCTTCACTTAATCTACACTTGGGTCAGACATTTCCCCCAGTTGTGCGGGGGTGGACGCAAACCTGATCGGGTCCGCGCCGCCATCTTGCGTGGGTGGGCCAATTAAGGCCCACCTATCGTGATGCGCGCCCAGAAGTGCTGAGCGCTCCCTGTGTGGGCTGGTGGGGGGAACATTTTCCCCATGCCTCAGGGAGATTTATTTAAGTTTTAGAAATTTGAATGAAGGTGGGGAAAAAAATTTAAGTATATGTCCCCTCATGAGAAACTGTCACGTCCATTATTTATTTCAAAAATTTTTATTTTTAAATAATAAATTCTTCATGAAACCTCATCCCGTCCATGGATGAGGTTTCATGAAAAATAAGGCGGCCGCCTGGGCTCTTCACCTGCCTGCCATCCTTAAGGTTGGACGGGCAGCTCAGTTAATTACTTTAATTACTTTTTATCAGGTCTTAGATAGTTCGGCAGGCAAGCAGTCAATATCTGAATGACATACGGTGACGCTGGGACACCTGCCCGATGTCACCGTGTATCATTTTACCTGTCGGCGAGCGGGCCCCGCCCCCCGCTAGGAAAATGCTGCCCTAGGTTTTCAGAAGAAAAACGAATTGATCTGTCAGGTTTCCTTTCAAAGAAAGTATCCTGTTCTGGGGCCTGTGGGGGGCGCTATTGGGGGGTTGGGGTGCAGGGGGAAGGAAGAAAACGAAGCTTCCCTGATGACTCATTGAGCTTAGACAGCAAATATCTGAGCAATACAGCTCTGATGATTTTGACAACCTCAGCTGAGGTAATGGTAGTAGTGAGAGAATAGCGATTAATCCCACAGGGAAAAATCAACTAGGGTCCCCAACTCCTGCCACGCAGCTATAACTTCCAAGCCAAACAATCATCCTGACTTGGAACTATATCACCGTTTCTTCACTGTCACTGGGTCAAAATTCTGGGACTCCCTAACAGCACTGTGATGAACCTACACCACATGTTCTGCAGTGGTTCAAGGCGGTGACTCACCACCATCACTTTCTCAAAGGCGATTAGGGATGGGCAATAAATGCTGGCCTAGCCAGAGACACCACATGCCATGAAAGGAAAATAAAAAAGGCAAACTCTGCTGGAAAACGCACAAGTGTAATAGGGTAGACACTGGGTGATGGCTAAAACAGACTCTGAATGGGTGCCTGGTTCAAGCTGTCATTACTGTGGAATGGTACTTGCTTGAGGGTAGTGGGTCACCATGAATCCGCGCCCCAGAAAGGAATTGATGGAGGAGAAATTATATTTAGCTGCAAATGCACAAATTTCAGGGATCAACATTCTGCACCCAAAGGTTATCTACAGACATCCAAGTATCCCCTGCAAACCATGAATTTTATTCCAACTTCTAAATGAATGCTGCTCAAAAATGTCATAATTGCAAAAAAAAACTTCCTTTAAAAATCATCAATACAAAGTAATATATCAATAAGGCAAAGAATTTGAGACACACTGGAGTGAGGCAAATACTGCATGCAGATTTTCAGAACGCTGAATATCTCAGATCCCATAAGGTCCTCTTGATAACCTGGAAGCTTATGACTCATATTACCAATTCTGGGAGGTTTTCTGAGCTACAGCAAATGGAAACACCTGTTGTAAATTTTAAAATGGGGATTTTTGGTATAATTTCTGGCACTGTAAGAAAAGTGGGCATTTTTCTAATATTCTCAACATAGAGCTCAATTAAATCAGATGGAAGCAAAAAGGCTCATTTCATGAATACAATTTTTGGCCAATTTGATTTGGAAGATCCAGCTGATGGTAGATTTTGATTGCTAAGGTATACGTTTTATAGAATCATATAGAATGATACAGCACAGAAAGCCCATCATGCCTATGCTTTGGTAGTTATCCAAATGGCTTCACTCCTCCTTAGGCCTAGAAACACTGTTCCTTGAAGTATTTATCCAATTCCATTTTGAAAATTACTGTTGCATCTACTTCCACCACCTTTTCAGACAGTTCATTGCTTTATCATAACTGGCTGAGTAAAAACTATTCCTTATGGGAAAGAAACAACCATTGCAAATGTGGGCCTAACATAAGAGCATAAGAAAAAGGGATAAGGATTTGCCCCATTCAGCCTGCTTCGCCACTCGATAAGATGATGGCTGATCTGATTGGAGCCTTAACTCCCACTTTCCTGCTGGCCCCCATAACCCTGACTCTCTTGCAGATCAAAAATCTGAATATATTCAAGGCTGAGTTAAGACAATGACCCAGCCTCCACTGCTCTCTGGAGGAGAGTATTCACAGAATCGCAGGGCAGAAGAGGCCCTTCGGCCCATCGAGTCTGCACTGACATGTGAGAAAAACCTGACCTACCTACCTAATCCCATTTACCAGCACTTGGCCCATAGCCTTGAATGTTATGACATGTCAAGTGCTCATCTAGGTACTTTTTAAAGGATGTGAGGCAACCTGCCTCCACCACCCTCCCAGGCAGCGCATTCCAGACTGTCACCACCCTCTGGGTAAAAATGTTTTTCCTCACATCCCCCCTAAACCTCCTACCCCTCACTTTGAACTTATGTCCCCTCGTGACTGACCCTTCAACTAAGGAAAACAGCTGCTCCCTATGCACCCTGTCCATACTCCTCAATCTTGTACACCTCTATCAGGTCACTTCTCAGTCTTTCTGCTCCAACGAAAACAACCCAAGTCTATCCAATCTCTCTTCATAGTTTAAATATTTCATCCTAGGCAACATCCTGGTAAATCTCCTCTGCATCCCCTCCAGTGCAATCACATCCTTCCTATAATGTGGTGACCAGAACTGCACACAGTAATCCAGCTGTGGTCTCACCAAGGTTCTATACAACTCCAACATGACCTCCCTACTTTTGTAAATTATGCCTCGATTGACAAAGGCAAGTGTCCCATAAGCCCTTTTCACCACCCTAATAATATGCCTCTCCGCCTTCAGAGATCTATGGACACACATGCCAAGGTTCCTTTGTTCCTCAGAACTTCCTAGTGTTATGCCGTTCATTGAATACTTCCTTGTCAAATTACTCCTTCCGAAGTGTATCAACTCACACTTTTCAGGGTTAAATTCCATCTGCCACTTATCTGCCCATTTGACCATCCCATCTATATCTTCCTGTAGATAAAGACACTCAACCTCACTGTTAACCACCTGGTCAATCTTTGTGTCATCCGCAAGTTTACTAATCCCTAACCTCCGCATAGTCATCTATGTCGTTTATATAAATGACAAATAATAGGGGACCTAGCACAGATTGCATAGATTAAGGGCCATCAGAGAAGAAATCCCTCTTCGTTTCCATCTGAAATGGGAAACCCCCTTCCCGCTGGTTCTAGATTCCCCTTCGAGGGGAAATATCCTCTCAGCATCTAACCCATCAAGCCTTCTCAGAATCTCATACATTTCACTAAGATCACATCTTATTCTTCAAAACTCCAGTGGATATGGTCCAACTTGCTCAACCTTTCCTCATAAGACAACCCCTTCATCCCAGGAATCAACCTAGCGAATCTTCTCTGAACTGCCTCTAATGCAAATATATTCCTCTAAGCAAGGAGATCAAAACTGTACTCAGTATTCTATAGAGTCTCACCAATGCCCTTTAAAGTTGTAGCAGGACTTCCCTACCTGATTACTGTAACTTACATCTGGCCAAACCAAACATGCTGCATTTGACTTAACCAAAAAATCAACTCTGGTGTAATGTAATAATAATAGAAGAAAAAACATCATTTGAAACCATCTCATCCTTTGATAAAGCTTAAATACAGTTATGAATTGGTTGTGCTGATTTTACAGTACTTCACTTACCAGTCTGCTGAAGCCCATCCATCCACAGCTAGCATCCCGTCTTTTACGCCCTGCAAAATATCCATGGGAACCTCGGAGTGTTGGATTGAATTGATTATCTGGCATATCACTGCAGAATCTCGGAGAATTAGTGCTATAATTATACACCACTCCAAACAGCCAGCTTCCATAAAAATGTGCATCAGATAACTGGAAGAACAGAACAGTCCAGTCAGAGAGGTAACACAGGTGACTGCAGAAAGTGAGCCTCCAAAACTTCTAACCAAAGGATCTGCATCACTTTCAAACAATCTCCAATTAAGTTAATTTTACATTATTCCAGAATACATATTTAAAATTTTAGCTGAAAATGCAATCTTTAAGATAGAAACCTATAATTCAAGAATATTAAATAAGTTATTCTCACATTCTCTAAAATGCTTTTAATCTTCCCTTCAGGTCTTCCTTGCACTACTCACTGCCTAATGGGCAAGCTGGGATCCACTCCTAAAACTCTGCTAGGTCATTCTTGATTTAGGTGAGAAAACTGTGTGGGATGCTTGAACCTTTAATTTACCATATATTCCCAAGTAAAAGTCAATTTTTTAAGACCAACCTTTTACGCAAAATGTTAAGGAGTTAACTTTTACACAGGCCATGTTTTTGAGGGGCCAACTTTCAACTAATTCACACCCTCATGGCACACCAACATAGCTCTCTATAGAATCTACAAGGTAATGGGGGAAGGAGTTCCCTGCCAGCTGTTTATTGTGTGTGTCTGTGTTTTTATTAAGTATCTCCCCCACCTCTTGTAGCCCTGTAGAGGCACTGTCAACACCGACTGCACCTGTGGTTTCAATGTTACTCGGGTGCCAGGGAGGTGGGGGGCAAGGGGCTGTGTTCCTAGAAAATGTCACATTGATGGCCCCAGCCCTTGGTGCAGGAGGATTAGACTGAGTCGGCATTCACAAGGGCTCAATTGGCAAGACCTAAGCCTCTCCTCCCCTGGAAGGCTGGTGACGGTGGATGTGGACACAAGGCCAGGGGTTCATTTATTTAGTGGTCACTTTGGGAGTTGGCCCCTGCATCCTGTTTCCATGGATGATGTTTAATTCTCTTCTCCGATCTGTCAGATTCTCCCCTTAAAAATCAAAATTGATCTACATTCTTCCTGTCTTAATTAATAAGACAGACCTGAAGGAAGTACATTGAGTGTAACTTTTTTGATGAATAACAAATTTAGGTTTCTGATGTTATGGTAGAGATTATACTTTGATTTTGGGCTTTGATCCCTGAAAATCTAGGGTCGACTTTTACATGAGATCAGCTTTAACATGAACATATGTGGTATTTTATAGATAAATACTGAGGTCTTTACCTGTCATGCTCTCCTTTACCCGTGAAGGGAGACAAATCAGGAACCTGGCATGTGGGGAATTCAAAAGCTCAATTACATGTCTCACCGAGATTGCTGGGTCTGACATAAAATAGAGCCTTGCATCTCGGGTGCCTGTTTTCAAACTACTTACCTTAACTGAACCTGCGACTTGTGAGGGCCTTTATTGGCCAGCTCCATTGATATATATTCTAGCTCAGACTGTGTAAGACTGAGCGTGGAAAAACCTTCATCTACCATAGTCCAGTCACCATCCACCATAGAACTGGTTTCTGTCAGATCAGTAGCTGATCCAATGCTGCATTCATCACCTAAAAATAAAAGATATAATTTAACTGAGTATTAAGAAAGTTTGAAGACTTACAAAATCTTTGAAATTATTTCCTACATCTACAAAATTGCAAATGCTAATAAGAAGCTAAAGAAAAAATGTGCATGACGGAGAAATACTAAGCTCTCTGTTGTTCTCGTAACTGCACAGGTATGGAACATAAAATCATCTATTCTTAACCATATCACAGACTAAGCCATGAGAAAGTTGGCATTAGAAGAATATGATTTGGGAATATGTGCAAGACGATTTTTTTTGGTTCCATGACCACCACAGATAAGACTCCCATTACGCAGTAGAATTATTTGAGGTCCCAAACATTCTCTAAAATTAACAAGTTTCACAAATCTCCCAAAAATACATCAGTAGTAGTTACTGTTCTTGAGAATAAGTGGACAGCTCTTGGCCGCTAGCAATAAAAGTCACACCTCCTTAGCGGAAACCTGCACTCATAGTGCTGGAAAATGTGCCAAGGTACATTATAAGGGCAAAATTTTAAAAAAGTACCAAAGCAAAGGAGGAGGTGAGAAGGGCTGACCCAAAACTTGGTCAAAAAGGTGGGTTTTAAGAAAGGTGGAAGGGAATTCTAGACAGAAGCAATGAGGAGGCTAAAGCATGGGAAATGGGGCAAAGTACAAAAGCCAAAGTGGGGAGAGAGTTTAGTTGGTAGGTGGGTGAAGAGGAAGATTAGGTATAATGCTAGAGGTTAAAGAGAAGGAAGACACAAAGCAATGGAGAAACTTAGAAGGATTACATTTAAATTATGACAGTGGTGGGGATTCCAGGAGCCAACATAGCTTAGCAAGGACAGGGGTGATGGATGAGCAGGATTCGATATGGTTTAACATGAAGGCAGCAGACTTTTCAATGAACAGAAATGTGAGGATTGGAGGATGGATGGTCTGCTGAAAGAGCACTGCAGTAACCAAATCTGGCGGTTTAATCATGTGACATTGCTCACATGATGCTTAATCACAACAATGGCAGCCAATAAAGTTTCAGAGAGAGAAAAAGAGACAGGCTGAGGCTGAGGGGGAGGTGGAGCATTCCAGAGATGCAAGCAGGCAGTTTTTGTGATGAGCACAATTAGTTTGGAAGCTCAACTTAGTGTTGGAATAGGATGCTGAGCCTGTGGACAGTCTGATAAAAGCAAAATACGGCGGATGCTGGAAATCTGAAACAAAAGCAGAAAATGCTGGAAAAACTCAGCAGGTCTAACAGCATCTGTGGAGAGAATAAAAAGAGTTAATGTATCGAGTCCGTATGACTAAAATCTGAACAGTCATACAGATTCAAAACATTAACTCTTGTTTTTTTTTCTCTTCACAGATGCTGTTAGACCTGTTGTGTTTTTCCAGTGTTTTCTGTTTTTGTTTCTGTAAACAGTCTGGTTGAACCTAAACCAATGCCCAGGTCATGGGGGATGAAAATGCCACTCAGGGTCAAAATTTTCTTTCTACCTAATATGTAACTGGAGCAAATAATAGCTCATGCAATCTGATAGCAGTGAGGCATTAAAGCAGTTGAGAAAAATAGTAGGCAGGTAGAGTTACTTGTCAGAACATGTTGAAACTGTCCCAAGGCTGCTATTGGTGCTACCAAGATGAGGATGTACATGTATTGAGGGGCGTTGGGGACCTGAGGATAAATCAGTGATGGATCCTTGGGTGATTCAAGTTGACAATGTGGGGATAGGAAGAGAAGCCATTGCAAGAGATTCTCTAGCGATGATTAGGGTTGTCAACTCTGGTTGGATGCATTCCTGGAAATTTGATCACGTGACATTCGATCTCATTATATTTCATATAACACAATTTAAGACACCATTAAGTCACTATATTTGATCAAGTGACATTTTGCTTACTGTTTGCAAATGTTACTGTATTTACCTCAGTCAACTGTCTTAATATCACCAAACGCCAAGGTATTTGGCCTTTTATTTTACAGTGAGATGAACATCATAAGTTATAAATTAAAGAACACAAAATAGACAGATTTAAAGATAAATGTTTAAATTAAAATGATGTCTGATGTTTCTACAGTATCAACCACAATGAAAACACCAAGTATACACCACAAATCATTGCTATTAGTAACCTGAAAAATCTATAATACAGAGCAACTTATAAGAATAATAAAACCAAAGCCACACAATTTAATTCACTGACTTCCACACCACATACAAAAACCCAGCTTCAGTAAGGAGATGTTGAGTATTCAGGGAGTGGCAAAGCTGCCTGACTTCTGCAACAAAACACAAAATAGTGTACAGCACAAGGCAATATTAAGTCTACCTGCCCCCACCATCCCACATCCATCAATATGTTGCTACTGTGTTGCTACATTCCCTCCTCGTTTTATCACTTTCTTCCTTCTCTTGTGGTTCTATCAAGACCGAGAATCCAGGTGATTTTCGTTGGGCTCAGGCAGCATGACTTGGTTGGAAGCCGCGACAGCCAAGACTATGGGCACATGCAACATCTGTATCCAAAGAAACTTTTCTCCTGAGTTGCCAGCAATACTCAGAGACCAACCGCTCATTCGAGCAGACACCCGTCCAAAGTTGGAGGGTTGGAAACCTTACCTATGATTGTAACAGAATGGAACCAAAGTGAGGACAGTCCCATTAAGCTAGGCAGAGGAAAGAATATCCATGTCTGTTAATCTCAATTAGGTATTCTCAAAGATTTTGCTTGGATATTACTGGCAAGAATTTCAATTATGGAGAATTATCATCACTGCATTTCAAGGATGTCTCTTACCTCATCTTTGAGGAGCTTGAAACCATTTAACAGCATTTGCCAATTTTGGCATATATATCTGTTGGTTCCCCTGACCATTTTGAATGACTCGCACTAACAAAATTGAGTTTAAAAAGATGAAGCTACAAATGATTTTAATCAGCTGCATCCTCCTTGCTTTGATTATTTATTCATTTATTGGGTAGTTAATGAGAATCACCTTACACAGCTGAAAATACAATGTGAATGAATTGACAGAATTGAAGTTAAAACACGGCATAGAAGAAAGTTCAGTCCACTGAGCTGAAGGGGAAGTTGGTAAGGAGAGCATCCAGATAATCGATGCTTGAGGTGAAGAAAATACATGGTAGTAAAAATATTCTGAGCTTGCAAGAAAAAAAAAATCAGATGCAAAAAATTATTTCTCAAGACAAAATGATTGATGCACTAGGAATGAAATGAGTGATATTTACTCATAAAGGGTACTATGAGTGGGTGGAACAAAGTGAACGCATTATCAAGGATGCCAATCTTTCATCTCGAAGGTCTATGTGGTTCCGTGGCCTAGATGGGCTGCACAACAGATAACCAATAAAAACACAGCATTATTCTAAAAGTGTCCACTGATATTTTGAAACAGTTATGTTTACAATTGTAGGGCTTTATGCATTCCCAGCCAGTTCAATTTTTCTTCAATGCTAAAGATTAAGAAAGAAAATAGATATCAGTTTCAGTTTATAGCATGGGGTGGGGTAGTGGATCAACATTTGGTGCCATAGGTTCAGGTACCACCCACCCCACTCCAATCTGTGCCACATCAGATAGTTTAGCGAAATAACAGCGCTCGTGCTGTGACTTAGTAGGGCGGGGCAAATTTTGAGAAAAAGAAAAGCGTGCGTATGCAAGTTGGGTGGCGGTGGGGAGGGGTGCAGTGGTGGAAAGAGTGGGAGAAAGTTGAGGTGCCTTTATCAGCAGAACGGAGCAACCTGTCAGTTGAAAATATATTAGGTTTGTGAATGAGGAAGAGATGATGATATCGCAGAAACAGAGAACTTACACCTCAAAAATATTCCCCATCAAAACCTGAGATCACTGTGCAGCAAATATTCGTTAAATGCCAATAAGTCACCAAGAGTCAACATTGGCAGAAGCACTGTAAAGGCAATAAAGTTACATTTACTTCACTGTTGTTTCATTGGAATACTGAAAAAAATAAAACTTGCATTTATATTGCATCTCATCGTCCTCAGTGTTTTGAGAATTACCAACACGTGATGCAGGTCTCCAATTTAAATAGCGTACAGCTCCCATGTAAGCTAAGAAACAGCAAAGGGCAGCAGACGTTGGTTGGAGTTGCTTATTGGCCAACAAACAATAGTGGTAATGTATTGCAATGCATGGTATTAATCAGGAGATATGAAAAGCAAGTAGCGTGTGTAATACAGTAATCATGGGTGATTTCAATCTGCATATAGACTGGGTAAACTAATGCTGTGGAAAACGAGTTTCTGGAGTGTGTTAGGGATGGTTTTCTGGAGCAGTATGTTGAGGAGCCGACTAGATGGCAGGCTGTTTTAGATCCAGTGTTATGTAATGATAAAGGGCTAATTAATAATCTTGTTGTAAAAGAACCTTTAGAGATGAGTGACCATAATATGATAGAATTTTACATTATGTTTGAAAGTCAGGTAGTTCACTCTGAAGCAAGGGTGTTAAAGTTGAATAAAGGAAATTATGGAGGCATGAGGGACAAATTGACTGAAGTGGATTGGGAAAAACATTAAAAGGTGTGACTGCATATGGGCAATGGACAGTTTTCAAAGAAATATTACATAGCTTACAGCACCTATAAATTCCTTCAAGGTGCAAAAACCCAAAAATATTATTCAACCGACAAAGGAAGTTAAGGATTGTATAAGATTAAAAGAAAAGGCTTATAAAGTTGCCAGAAGTAGTAGTAAACCTGAGGATTAGGAGGCTTTTAGAATACAGCAAAAGAAGAAACTGGTAAAGGAAGGGGGAATAGAACATGAATGCAATCTAGCAAAAAACATAAAAATGGACTATAAAAGCTTCTATAGGCATGTAAAAAGAAAATGTTTAGCTAAGACAAATGTGGGTCCATTACAGGTAGTCAGGAGAATTTATAATGGGAAATAGAGAAATAGCAGAGAAGCTAAATGAAAACTTTGTATCTCTTTTCACTGAGGAAGATACAGGAAATTTCCCAGATTTAGAGATCCAAGAGACTAGGGAGAATGAGGTGTTGAAGGAAATTAGTATAGTAAGGTTGTATTGGAGAAATTAATGGGGCTGAAAGTTGGTAAGCCCCAGGGTTCTGTTATTCTGCATTCCAGAGTGTTGACAAAGGTTGCTATAGAGATAGCGGATGCATTGATAATCATTTTCCAAAAATTCTACAGATTCTGAAATGGTTCCTGAAGATTGGAAGGTCGCAAATGTCACCCCACTATTTAAGGGAGGGAGGGAGAGAGAAAACAGGGAAATACAGGCCTGTTAGCCTTACATCAGTAGTAGGGAAAATGCTAGAGCCTATTATAAAGGATGTGATAAATGGATACTTGGATAATCATGATCTGATTGGGCATAGTCAGCATGGATTTGTGAATGGGAAATCATGTTTGATTAACTTGGAGTTTTTTTTGAGGATATTACTAACAAAATTGATAAAAGAGAGTCAATGGATGTAGTACGCTTGGATTTTCAGAAGGCTTTTGATAAAGTCCCCCACAGGAGGTTGATTAGCAAAATAAGTGCGCATGGGATAGGAGGCAATATACTGGCATGGATTAAGGATTGGCTAACAGGCAGAAAACAGAGTATGAATAAACAAGTAATTTTCACATTGGCAGGCAGTGAAACGTGGGGTACCGCAAGGATCAGTACTTGCATCCCAGCTGTTCACAATATAAATCAATAATTTGGATATGGGGACCAAATGTAATATTTCCAAGTTCGTGGATGACACGAATGTGTGTTGTGAGGAAAATGTAAAATGGATATAGGATTTGGACAGATGTAGTGAGTGGGCAAGACCATGGCAGATGGAATATAATGTGAAAAACTGAGAGATTATCTACTTTGGTAGAAGGAACAGATGTGCAGAGTATTTCCTAAAAGGTAAGAGATTAGAAAGTGTAGATGTACAAACGGACCTGGGTGTCCTTGTCCATAAGTGACTGAAAGCTAACATGCAGGTGCAGCAGGCAATTAGAAAGGCTATTGGAATGTTAGCCTTTATCGCAAGAGGATTTGAGTACAGGAGTAGTGAAATCTTGCTTCAATTGTATAGAAGCTTGGTTAGACTGCACCTGGAGTAGTGTGTGCAGTTTTGGTCCCCTTACCCCAGAATTGAGGTAACAGAGGGACCGAAGGTTCACCAGACTTGTTCCGGGGATGGCGGGACTGTCTTATGAAGATTGGGGGATCTGGGCTTGTATTGTCTAGAGTTTTGAAGGATGAGAGGTGATCTCATTGAAACCTACAAAATACTTAAAGGAATAGACTGGGTAGATGCAGTTAAGATATTTCCCCTGTTTGGGGAGTCTAGAACCAGGGGACACAATTTCAAAATAAGTGGGAAGCCATTTAGGACAGAGATGAGGAAAAATTTCTTTGCTCAAACAGTTGTGAATCTTTGGAATTCTCTACCCCAGAGGGCCGTGGAAGCTTAAGTCATTGAATATGTTTAAGGTAGAGATTGATAGATTTCTAATTAACAATAATGTAAAGGTTATGGGATAGTGTAGGTAAAAGGTATTGAATTGTTTGATCAGCCATGGTCATATTGAATGGTGGAGCAGGCTCGGCGAGCTGAAAGGCCTTCTCCTGTTCCTATGTTATAAGCACATACTGATTATATAAATACTTAACATATAAAATAAAATCAGAAAACGACTGAAGTGCTGAACAGTCTGGCAGCATCTGTGGAGTGAGAGAAAAACAACATTTCAGGTTCTGATGAAAGGTCATCACCCTGAAATGTGAATTCTGTTTCTCTCCCCACATATCCTACCAGAGCTGCTGGGCATTTCTAGTGTTTTCTGATTTATTTCTAATCTCCACCATCTGCATTGATTTGCTCTTGTATTAGGTTCATCATTTAGTTCCCTTTGCCACGTTTCCTGCTTTGGACAGCAAAGTAAGCTAATAAATTTATAGTTCCATTTATTGCCCTACCTAGGCGCCAATGCTATTACTAGTCCTCAACTTTAATTTTATTTTTGTCAATGACTCAAGTGTACTATGATTTTTTATAGGTTATTTTCTACTGCTTTTATTAATAATTGACTTGGTGAATTTTAAGTGGGGCAATGTTAAGTACGAACATCAGGCGCAACTCATACATTATGAGGGCTGCGCTTTTATGAATACTTAATTAACATTTTTATAATAGTAACTAAACAAATGCTTACCTTTAGAAAATAAAGGTGACAGAATTGCATCTTGTGTCTGAGGTCCTTGTAATGAGCCAGAATCCATTTGTGTGTGCGCAGTGTTGAGGCTAAGGCAGATGTGGCTACCACGTACATTTATGACTCCAGTCTCCAAATCACTGTTTACAAAAGTCTCAGTTGACTGTGATTTAAGAAACTGGTCTCCAACTGCAGAAAAATAAATCAAAGGTGTTAGCAGCATCCTCCAGTTCATGTTTATTAAAAACATTTTAAGTAGGCTCATCACTATATTTATTTCTCCTTTGATACTGATTAAGGACTGTCAACCCCAGTGTAATTCACAGTTGTTCATTACTCACGTCACAATGGCATTGAGGCATCCACAACTACGGCATTTTACATTTTTCTAAGGGGTGCTATAGCTTTTTTGGTGTGGCTATTATATTTTGTCTCTTTTCAGAGAATACAGAATATTGGGGAAAAACAGAGCGTTCCTTGAACAATTACTATTTGTGTCTTTATGCAACCTGTTCACAGGGGTACTCATCACAGGAATAGATCCTGAAAGTATAGATTTATATTTCCCAGCCATGTAATCTCTATCACTAGGGAGCACTGTTATGGGAATACTAAGTAACGCATCATTCTGACTTCAACATACATCGCTATTCCCTTGTCACTGGGCTAATATTCTGGAACTTCCTCTCCAATTCTATTGTGGCAGCAATATTACCAGAGGAAGGGCAGTGGTTCATGAAAACTGCCCATCACCATTTTCTATAGAAACCAAAGACGGGCAACAAAAGGGACATTGTCAATGTCACCTAAATTCAGTGAACAAAAAGCTTCAAAGCAAATTTATAGTATTTGCTTCTAAAACTCCAAGGCATCATAACCAAAGAACCAGGCCACATTGATGTTTTGCTGTCTCAGGCTCAGCGTGACACTGACTATTCAGGCAACCAGGGATGAACAATAACTGAACAGCTTAGAATCAGAATTACACACCTGTGCCAGCTCTTTCAAAGAGCAATCCTATTAGTTCTACATATCTGCCTTTCCCCCATGTTTGGTAGGGCAATAAGGTTAATCATGTATTGTGACCGGAATTACATGGAGGTCAGAAAGGATAAGGCATCAACGAAACAACTGGGTTTTAAATGGAAATTTGGCAGCTTTCATGGTCATTCTTCTTAGCACCAGTCCACAAGTTACCAGTTGGAATTTGAACTCTGGATCTCGAGGTTGTGAGTCCATTAGATTAAAATTTACATTACTAAACACATATTATATCGCCTTGTTCCCAACTGCCCCAGCCCTGGATAAGTTCTAGAATTCCCTCCATAAGCTGCTCTGCCTCACTATGGTAACAGAGGAGGAATGCTACTGGGTTAGTAATTCAGAGGACTGGGCTAATGCTCTGGTGACACGAAGCAAATCCTACCATGGTATCTGGGGGAATTGAACTTCAATCAATTAATAAATGTGGGGCAAAATACTACACTCATTAACAATGATTATGGACTACTGGATTGTCATAAAAACCCATCTGGTTCACTAATGCCTATCAGGGAAAGAAATTTGCTGTCCTTACCCTGGCTAGCCTACATGTGACGCCAGACCCACAGCAGTGGTTCACTTTTAATCACCCTCTGAAATGGCCGGGCCAGACACTGAGTTATTCAACTTTTCTGCACCAGCAGCTTGATACAAGAACATAAATCAGACAGGCCACTCAGCATCAACTTAGGTACCGGAAATAACAAAGGCCAGGCCAGGTGACCCTGCAAAATCGTGCTCACTAATATCTGGGATCTTGTGCCAAAATTGGGAGCACTGTTCCACAGGCAAATAAAGCGACAGAATCATACCTTAACAGCCAATGCCCCAGCCTCCTCAAGGCATCAGGTTACATAGGCAAGGAAACCTTCTGCTGATTACCACATACTGCCTTCCCTCAACTGTTGAAACAGTGCCCCCTCCATGTTGAGCACCGCTTGGAAGAAGCACCAAGGTAACAGCGGCACAGAATGTACTCGAGTGGGGAGCTACAATGTCCACCAAGTCAGGCTCAATGACAGTACTGATTACTGATGACAGGCCGAGCCCTGAAGGACATATCTGCCAGACTGGGCCTGTGGCAGGTGGTGAGAACACCAAGAGGGACAAACTTGCTTGACCTTGTCCTCACCCAATCTATCTGAGCTGTTATACCTACCCATGAGAGGACTGGTAGACGTGACCACTGCACAGTCCTTGTGGAAAGTAAGTTCCACAAACACAATGTGGATACCCTTCATTATGTTGTGCTGCATTACCACCATGTTAAGTGGGATAGTCTCAGAACAGATCCAACAGCTCAAAACTGGGCATCCATGGAGTTGCTGTGGACCATCAGCAGCAACAGAATTACATTCAACCACAATCTTTAACATCTTGGCCCCACATATCCATCACTCTACCATTAGCATCAAGCCGCTGGACCAATCCTGGTTCAATGGGGAATGCAAGAGAGTAGTGCAGCAGCATACTTAAAATGGGGTGTCAACCTGTTGAAGTTGAAACACAGGATTACCTGCATGCCAAGCAGAGGAAGTAGCAAATTACAGACAGAGCTAAGTGAATCAATGGATCAAATCGAAGCTCCACGGTCCTACCACATCCAGTCATGAATGTGGAGGTCAAATAAACTAACTGGCAGAAAAGGCTCCATAAACATCCCCACCCTCATGATAGGGGAGCCCAGCAAGTCAGCGCAAAAGACAAGAATGAAGCATTTGCAACCACCTTCAACCAGAACTGCCAAGTGGACGATCCATCGAGGTCTTCTCCTGAGGTCTCCAGCATGACTGTCTTCAGCCACGTGATATCAAGAAAGGGCTAAAGGGTTATGAGCCCTGACAACATCTTGGCTGTAAGAAGTGAAGACTTGGGCTCTAGAACTAGTCGAACTGTTAGCCAAGCTGCTCCAGTACAGCAATACAGGCACATGCCTGACAATGTGGAAAATTGCCAGATTAAGTCCTGTCGGAAAAAAAGCAGGACACATCCAACCCAGTCAATTACTGTGCAATCAATCTACACTCAATCATCATCAAAATGATGGAAGGCGTTGTTGACAGTGTTATCAAGCAGCACTTGCTCAACAACAACCTGATCATGGATGCTCAATTTAGATTCCTCCATGGCCGCTCAGCACCAGACCTCATTTCAGCCTCAGTCCAAAGATGGACAGAAGAACTGAATTTCAGAGGGGAGTGGAGTGACTCTGACTGCCCTTGACAGCAAGGCAGCATTTGACTGAGTGTTGCATCAAGGAGCCTGAGTAAAACTGGAGTCAACAGGAATAAGGGGGGAAACTCTGCACTGGCTGGATATCTAGCACAAAGGAAGGTGGTTGCGGTTGTTGGAGGTCAGTCATCTCAACCCCAGGATATCACTGCAGGAATTCCTTAAGGTAATGTCCTCAGCCCAACCATCTTCAGCTGCTTCCTCAATGACCTTCCCTCCACCATAAGATCAGAACTGGGGATGGTCACTAACTAATGGATTGCAGTTTTCAGTAACACACGCAACTCGTCAGATACCAAAACTATCCACAACGCCGTGCAGCAAGACCTGGATAACATTCAGGCTTGCATTGATAAGTGGCAAGTGACAATTGTGGTACACAATTCCCAGTCAATGACCATCTCCAATAAGAGAACCTAACCATCTCTCCCCTGACATTCAATGGCATTAACATTGCTGAATGCCCCATCATCAACATCCTAGGGAGGGGGATACCACTGACCAGAAACATAACTGGGCCTGCCATATAAACACTGTGGCTACAATAGCAGGTCGGAGGCTGGGAATTCTACAATCAGTAATACACCTCCTGACTCCGCCAGACACCCCCCAAAGCATCTCTACCATCTACAAGGCACAAGTCAGGAGTGCAATGGAATACTCTCCAGTTGCCAGGTTGAGTGCAGCTGCAACACTGAAGAAGTTAAATGATACCATCTAATAGAAAGCAGTCCACTTGATTGGCATCCCATCCATCACCTGCAACAATTAATCCTTCCACCACTGATGCACAGTGGCAGCAACATGTACCATCTAAAAGATGCATTGCAGCAACTTACCAAGGTTCCTTCGTCAGCACCTTCAACCTACAACCACTACCACCTAGAAGGATAAGGGCGGCAGACGACTGGGAACACTGTACTCTGCAAGTTCCCCTCCAGGTCACACACCATTCTGACTTGGAAATATATCACTACTCCTTGCACTGTCACTGGATCAAAATCCTGGGACTCCCTCCCTAACAGCACTGTTGGTGTACCTACACCAGATGGACTGCAGCTAACCACCAGTTGCTCAATAACAATTAGGGATGGGCAATAAATGCTGACATTGCCAGTGATGCTCACATCCCAAGAACAAATTAAAGAAACACCATCATAGGAACATAGGGAACAGAAGAAGTAGGCCAATCAGCCCACTGAGCCTGCTCTGTCATTCAACTAGATCATGGTTGATCATCTCCCTCAATGTCATTTTCCCGTACTATCCCATATCGCTTGATGTTTTTAATATCTAGAAATCGATCAATCTCTGTCTTGAACATACTTGATGACTGAGCCTCCACATTCTCTGGGGGTAGAGAATTCCACAGATTCACCATCCTCTGAGTGAAGACATTCCTCTTCATCTCAGTCCTAACTGGCTTGACTCTTATTCTGGCTCTACACCTCCTCTGAGTCAGGGGAATTCTCCTTCTTGTGTCAACCCTGTCGAGTCCTGTAAGAATCTTGTATATTTCAATGAGATCACCTCTCATTCTTCTAAACTCTAGAGAACACGTGCCCAGTCTCCTCAATCTCCCCTCATAATACAACCCACCATCCCAGGAATCAGTCCGGTGAAACTTTGTTGTACATCCTCCATGGCAAGTATATCCTCCCTTAGGCAAGGAAACCAAAACCGTATACAATATACCAGGTCCAATCTCATCAAGGCTCTATATAATTGCAGCAAAACTTCTTCACTCCTGTATCTAAAACCTCTTACAATAAACGTCAACATGCTATTTACCTTCCTAATTGTTTAGTGCACCTACATTTTTGTTTTCAGTGACTCATGAACAAGGACTCCCAGGTCCCTTTGGACATCAACAATACCCAACCTCTCACCATTTAAGAAACACTCTGTATTTCTGACTTTTCTACCAAAATGGATAACTTGACATTTTTCCACATTATATTCCATTTCCCATGCCCTTGGCCACTCACTTAGCCTGTCTAAATCTCCTTGAAGCCTCTATGCCTCCTCCTCACAACTCACATTCCCACCTAGTTTTGTGTCATCAGATAACTTGGAAATATTACATTTGGTCCCCACGTCCAAATCATTGATATAGATTGTGAATAACTGGGGTCCAAGTGCTGAATCTTGTGGTACCCCGCTAGTCACTGCCTGCCAACTTGAGAATGATCCGTTTATTCCTACTCTTTCAGTCTGTTAACCAATTCTCAACCCAAGCCATTGTATTATCCAACTTGCTCTAATTTTGTTTACTAACCTCTTGTGAGGCACCTGATTGAAAACATTCTGAAAATTCAAATACACCACATCCACCAGTTCCCCTGATCTTTTCTGCTCGTTATATCTTCAAAAAACTAATAGGTTTGTCAGGTTTCCTTTTCATAAATCCATGCTGGCTCAGCCCAATCCTACAATTATTTTCTAAGTGTCTAGTTATCACATACTTGATAATCGATTTTAGCAATTTCCCTACTACTGATGTCAGGCTAACAGGTCTGTAGTTCTCTGGTTTATCTCCCTTTCTTAAATAGTGGGGTTACATTTGCTATTTTCCAATCTGTAGGAACCATTCCAGATTCTGCAGAATTTTGGAAGATGACTACCAATATCTCTACCTCTCAACACTCTAGAATGTAGATCATCATTTCCTCCTTTCCACTTGGAAATAAACAAAAATATTCATTTATGACTCAGTGTGCCAGCAACCTAGTATAGAAACAATCCAGACTATGGAGATCCCAATTTTGACCCCTGGTTCACAACTCTACAGCTTAAAAGCCAAGCTGTTTGACCAAGCTTTTGGCTATCAGTCCAATTATTGCCTTATGTGACTCAGTATCAAATTTTGCTTTATAACACTGAAGCATCTTGGGACTTATTACCTTAAAGGCACTATATAAATACAAGTTTTGTACATCAGTCTGCCAACTCCAAGTCATTATAATACTTTATGGAGCTGCAGCAGGACTTATGAACAATTAGTAAAAAGAAGCCAGTTTACATTTTAATTTAGAACCATTAATTTTCACCATTTATCGTTCAATTCTGCTTTCAGAATATTCCACTTGGAAATAAACAAAAATATTCATTTATGACTCAGTGCGCCATCGACCTAATATAGAAACAATCCAGACTACGGAGATTCCAATTTTGACCCCTGGTTCTCAATTCTACAGTCACTTCTGCTGAAAAGCGGGATTGTGGGAACATAGCATGGAGGTAATCACAAGCCAATCCTCCCCTACAGCATACTTTGGCTAGATGCAGAGCTGGGAAACAACCAGTTAGGTGAGGTACTGGAGGGTTTAACTGATCATAGTATTTCATCCCAGTAACAGCTTCACATGAGCAGACAAGAAAATGAGAAAAACTGGCAAAAGTTCATTTTGCACAAGCATGGGGAATAAAAGAGAGTTTATAAAAGAAACAATAAACTCAAGGTTATGAAAAATCACTAAACAATATAAGTGTCACGACTAACAATTCTCTAGAAATTTTCCACTGGGTGGTTGTGTATGCTTTTCTCTAACACTTCAAAAGTAGTTGATACTATTCCAGTGTTCCTATAATACTTAATCTTGAAATGCTGTTTAAAGCTGCTTAAATAGAAAATGCTAAATAGTCTTTAAGTGTTTACTATTTATATTACCTGTTTTGTATTTGCCATTTTTGAATGGTGAATTTACTAAACAACTAGAAGGAATAACAGGAAATGGCCAAAGGAAATCATTATGGAGTCTTTTTAAAGCCTTAACAAAGTCCTCGACTCGTGCCACCCGAGTCTTTTCTTTGCCAAGCCAACCTATGAGCTCAAAACCGAGTTGTGCAGCAAAGCTGCTGAGATCTTTTAGCCTCATCTCTTCCAGGAGTCTTCGTGCATGACGCCAAAGCATCTCATCTATGTACATATTTTCAGTACTGTCAGCATCTTTACTCCACCTAAAGACAAGGACACAAAATTATACTCAATTCAAATCATTTTTAAAAAATTCTAATTCTAAAGAATAAAGCAAGTGCCTGGTAGTCTTTTTAAAAAAAACCTTCATTACTGAACATCATGTGGTACATGAGGCTGGTTTATTAATATGCTCTGAAATGAAGTGGGTGGAAGAGAGTTCACATTTGCAATTCTCCACACAGCAAGTTCCTGATTTCTGGAGGGTTATAAGGATAATGCCATGCAGGTGCTTCATTAGGGGGTGGAAGAGAGTGAAGGAGGAAAAGATTAGTGAAGGAATGAGTCAACTTGCATTGTACCTGTGCACTTAGAGAACTGCATATGTAGAGGACTGGGAGCAGGGAATATTATATGGTAGGCAAGAAGAGTTAGCTGTGTGCTTTAGAATATACTTCATGCTTTACACAAAATGTTGCAGTAAGAACACTTGCTAAACTTGATTAATATTCTGGAGTGCAGAGTTGTGTATTCCAAAAGCAACATTTAAAACAAATCTACAGGGTAGGTGAATGCAAATTATTGCACACCCAAAATAGCTTTGTACAGTGAATGCCTTTATTGAAACATTAATTATTAAGGTTTCTAGATTTCTTAGCACTTCTACTGAAAATATTAATGACATTTCTCTTCAGTGCATCATAAAATGTGGTTTAAAAAAAATACCTATGCCAATCTTCCAACATTTCTGGATTGTATGGCCTTCGGCTACTCTGCAATAATTTTGTTGAATCTTTCATTTCTGTTTATATTTTATAGGCTAATATAACCCATTAGTTTAATAATGCAAAGTCAAACAACCAGCAATGATTTGTGACGTACGATTTAGAACAAGACTCTAGTTAGAAAATTAAATAGTATAATTACCTCTTGGCTGAGGGCCCAGAAGGCATGCTTAATGCCTTCTGCAGGTTAAATTTGCCTGCATTGAGACCTTCTGCTGACTGTGAAAAACTAATACTCCTATGTTTGAAGAACTCAAAGCCTCCAGTTGAGCTGGGTTCCTAAGATAAAATTTAAAGGCACAATACTTTAATCTCAAAAATATATAAACAGAACACTATTATCTTTTATAATGATACCTTACATCATGGGCAAACAAGTAGGAACAGACTATATGCAGTTTTGCACACCGCGATGGATGCTGAAACCAATTTTTCACTCAAGTTGACTGCTGGAAATTGCGATTCTGGAGGAAAGGTAAAGCTTTCAACAGTTGTGTAACAGCACTGAAATATGCAGCAAAACATGACAACAGCAGTTGACAGCCCAGGTATCCACTGTTTCATAGGCACGCTGAAAGCTTTCAACTATTAATTCTTTCAAATAATCCAAACAGTTAAATGCCCAACAACTTGGCTACCATTATAAATGCTTTGGAATTTCTAAATATTTTGATGTTTAATTCTGATTCAATGCATTTGCAGTGCTAACCATAAACATATCATATGAACATACATATGAACAAGGAGTAGTAAGCCATTCAGCCCCTAGAGCCTGCTCTGCCATTTAATAAGATCCTGGCTGAGGACCAGATACAATCACTTTCTCACTTCCACCATCCAAATCTATAACATGCTATGGTGTAGTTGGGTGGCTAACTTAAGACCGGTTCTAATGTACATTAGAACTTGTCTTCACCAATGCAAAGCAAATGCAAGGACTTATATTTTTCAACATTAAACGCAATCTATATTTTTTCCATTGTTTAGACTGTAAGAAAATAGTTGGGTTTCAAGAAGCTCAAGATAGCAAACAGAGTGTAAAGGTTGAAGGTTATCTGCATAAGTGGCACTCTTCACTGTGAGCCAACCCAGAAAAAACAATGTTCCACTGCTTATATAACATATTTGTAAAAGTTAAGAACTCTAGATGGCTAAGAAGTAATAATAAGCAAGGTTCAAGTTATATTACCATGCATAAGAACAGACCCTTGAAGAATTGGTTTACTAAGCCCACGATTGAATTACTGCCAGAGACTGATAAACTTAAACCAATTGATAATAGCTGCTACTTTTGAGTGTCAAGTTAATCTCAAGCAGTATTGGACCCTCAGGGTATAAAGGCTACATAAAACACACTTCATCCTCCATTTTTGTAATTAGAAGCAGTTTAGTTGTTAACATTATGGGATTATAATCACTGCACTTTGTAACAATTTGTTTTGATGTTCACTGAAAGATAAGCCATTTTCACATGTACCTGAGTGGTAGGAGTTGGTGGAGGAGTCTCCAATTCCCCTGCACCAATGGCTTTCAAGAAACGGATCATGTGACGGCAAAGATCCCATTTTCCTTGTTCCAGGGCTGTGCTGAAAAGCAGTGTGGCGTGCTGCCTGCTAACTGCAGGGACCTCCATGTTCTATCAGAAGAAAAACAGTTGAAAGAAAATACAATCAAATTCAATTTTCTAGTAGATTTTACTCCATACTATCAATTTACAACCTTTATCAAATTTGATCAATATGAAGCTATCATTTTGTGAATGAACACCAGGCAACCAGATTTCCAGGACAAAGCTCTTAATTTTGGCTAAACATCTTGCATATGCATTGAAATAAAGAGGCCTTAGTCTAACTCATTGCAATACAATTCAGAATGCTGTGAGAACAGTGGGAAATCTTTTGGCACAGCTGTGATAAAGCAGCAGCAGGGGGGCAGTGTGTGTGTGGTGGGCTAGAAGAGTGCAGAGTCCGATTGCATACATAATGGGGTTAAAGCAGTGGTAGAGAGAAAACACTCCGAAAACAAATTAAAAAATCATAAGAGTGGTGTCACAGGATAGCGGGTAAGCGACTGGTTGGTATTAAGTTCTTTCCTCTAAACTTGGGCAGTCGTTCAAACTGATCTGGGAAACTGTCAAGAATTCCATTAAAGTTATGGCATATCTAGTTAGACTAATTAATTAAACCACAGGTTAATAAAGACTAATTAAATAAACAAAATAAGGCTAATCTGAGGTACGGCAGAACAGATGTGTGTGGATTGTAGAACGTGGAAGTTTATGGAAGGTGATACTGAACAAGCACATCTGTAGGGGATGTGTCCCATCTTGAATCTCTCGGAGTTATTGAGCTGAGTGCAAGTTGGAGGCACTTCAACATATAAGGGAAGGGAAGATTGCTTCTGGACAGTTTTATCCAGAATATAGTCACACCCCAGGGGAAAATACAGATTCAGGAAAGGGAGGGTGTGACTGATAAGGAGCCAAGTTGTAAGTATTTAGGAGAGGTTGAGAGGAGGTTTTGCAGACAGTCATCCAGTTCAACAGATACAATGTACTTGCTATCTTTGACAACAAGCAGAAAAACTACAGAGAGGATAGCCACAATGCAGACCAAGGTACCATGGCTCAGAAAGCTTTCAGGGATTGGGTAGGGGGTACTGTGGAAAACAGAGCAGAATGAGAAAGTGGTAGTAATGGAGGGTATTAATTAGGAGGATAGATTTCATCCTCTGTAACCCATTTGTTATGGTCCATGTCGGGACAAACAACATAGGTAGAGACAGGGATGAGATCTTGCTGAAAGAGTTTAAGGAGTCAGGCTCTAAATTAAAAAGCAGGACCTTGAGGGTAATAATCTCTGGAATATTGCCTGAGCCGCCAAATGCAATTGGCATTGTAGACAGATCAGTAGAATTAATGCACGGCTAAAGGGCTGGTGTGGGAAAGAGGGATTTCTTTTCATGGGACACTGGCACCAATTCTGGGAAGGAGCTATACTGATGGTTGGGCTCCACCTGACCAGCAATGGAACGCAAGCCCCAAATGAAGCATAAATCGAGGGTGGAGAAGGCTTTAAACTAGTAAATGAGGTGGCAGGGCACAGGACAGGGATCAAGAAATATAAGCAGCCTAAAGGTAAGCTCTGTCCATGACACAGCATAGGAAAGAATAAAATAGTCGAGGACATTGATGGCAAGGGAATAACGAGTTACAGAACAGGAGTCTAAAAAGGTGGTTAAATGTAAAATGAAATGAAATCCTATCAAAAATGAATTAAAAAATGTCTGTACAATGCACACAGGGTTCAAAATAAAACAGGGGTGGTGGAGGAAATCATGCACTGGAAGGGACCAGACATAGTAGGGGTTACTGAGACATGGTTACAGAAAAATCAGGACTGGAAATTAAACATTGAAGGGTATAACATATTGAGAAAGGATAGAGTTGGGGGGGGTGCGGCTGCAGTAGGTGCACTTGGTCAGGATAACAAAAAGACAAATAGAATCCATATGGATAGAAGTAAAAGATCACAAAGATATCCATCACAATAATAGGCGTAACTTACAGACTATCCAATAACTGAAGGGAAGTGGAGGAAGAAATATGCAGACAAACACGAACAATCAATGGGGATTTTAACTTCTCTGATTTTAATTGGTCAGATGAGGTAGATTGAGAGGAATGGAGTTCCTACAATGTGTACAGAACTTCTTTCTAACCCAACAAGCAATGATTCACTATTGGATCTACTAGTGGGGAAATAACCAGAGCAAGTAAGAGAAGTAAAATTAGGGGAATATCCAGTCAACAGTGACAACATAATATGCTTTAAGATGATAGAAGCATAGAAAATAGGAGGAGTAGGTCATTTGGTCCTTCGAGCCTGCTCCGCCATTCAATATGATCATGACTGATCCTCTACCTCAAAGCCATAGTCTCGCTCCATACTTCTTGATGCCTTTAGAGTGTAGAAATCTTTTTCTTTTTTAAATATCTTCAGTGACTTGGCCTCCACAGCCTTCTGTGGTAGAGACTTTCACAGGTTCACCACCCTCTGAAGAGTTTCTCCTCATCTCAGTCCTAAATGGCCTACCCCATATCCTGAGGCTGTGACCCCTTGTTCTAGACACCCCAGTCAGAGGAAACATCATCCCTGCATCCAGCCCTGTCTAGCCCTGTCAGAACTTTATATGTTTCAATGAGACCCCCCTCTCATTTTTCTAAACTCCAGTGAATACAGGCCTAGTCGACCCAAGCTCTCCTCTTACGACAATCCTGCCATCCCAGGAATCAGTCTGGTAAACCTTCGTTGCACTCCCTCTATGGCAAACACATCCCTATTTAGGCAAGGAGGCCAAAACTGCACACAATAATCGAGATGTGGTCTCAACAAGACCCTGTACATCTGCAGTAAGACATTCTTGCCCCAGTACTCAAGTCCTCTCGTTTTTGAGTAGGAATAAATGGGTCCTTTTTGGAGTGGCAGGCAATGCCTAGTCGGATACCGTAGGAATCAGTGCTTGGCCCCAGCTATTCACAAGGTGTAGCAATGATTTGGATGAGAGAACCAAATGTAATATTTCCAAGTTTGCTGACGAACCTTGGTGGGAATGAGAGGGCTAACCAATTCTCAATCCATGCCAATATATTATTCCCAATTCCATGTGCTTTAATTTTGCACACTAATCTCTTATGTTGGATTTTATTAAAATCCAAACACACCAAATCCAATGGCTCTCTCTTATCTATTCTGCTAGTTACGTCCTTAAAAACACCAGTAGGTTTGTCAAACATGATAGTAGAAAAGGATATAAGTATGGAAGAAAGCCAAGCTAATTGACTGGAGAAAAGCTAATTTTGAGGGGTTGAAAATAGAACCTGGGAAAATACAATGGGTGACAACGTTGGTAAACAACGTGGGACTACAATGAGAGGGGAAGGTGATGGCATAGTGGTACTGTTGCTGGACATAGTAATCCAAAGGCCCAGGTTAATGCTCTGGGGACCCAGGCTCAAATCCTGCCAAGGCAGATAGTGGAATTTGAATTCAATAATTCAAATTAAAAGTCCAATGATGAAGCCATAGTCGATTGTTGTAGGATTCACTAACGTCCTTTAGGGAAGGAAATCTGTCATCCTTACCTGGTCTGGTCTATATGTGACCCCAGCAAAATGGTTCACTTTTAAATGCCCTCTGAAATGGCCTAGCAAGCCATTCAGTTGTAACAAACCGCTACAAAGACAAAAAAGGAATTAAACTGGACAGATCACCCGGCATCAATCGAGGCACTGGCATTCACAGCCCTGCCGATCCTGCAAAGTCCTCTTACTAACATCTGGGAGCTGTGTCACAAAATAGTCACGGAATCATACTTTAAAGACAATGTCCTAGACTCCACCCATCACCATCCCTGGGTATATCCTGTCCCACCGGCAGGACAGACCCAGCAGGGGTGGTGGCACAGTCAGGAGGGAGTTGCCCTGGAGTCTTCAACATGGCATCAGGTCAAACATGGGCAAGGAAACCGCCTGCTGATTACCACATACCACCCTCCCTCAACTGATGAATCAGTGCTCCTCCATGTTGAACATCACTTGGAGTAAGCACTGAGGGTGGCAAGGGCATGGAATGTTCTCTGGGTGGGGGACTTCAATGTCCATCACCAACAATGGCTTGGTAGCACCACTACTGACCGAGCTGGCCGAGTCCTAAATGGCATAGCTGCTAGATTGGTTCTGCGGCAGGTGGCAAGGGAACCAGCAAGAGGTAAAAACATACTTGACCTCATCCTCACCAACCTGCCTGCTGCAGATGCATCTGTCCACGACAGTATCAGCAGGAGTGACCACCGCACAGTCATTGTGGAGACGAAGTCCCGCCTTCACATTGAGGATACCCTCCATCGTGTTGTGTGGCACTTCCACCATGCTAAATGGGATAGATTGGGCTTCCATAAGGCGCTGTGGGCCAGCAGCAGCAGCATTGTACTTGAGCACAATCTGTAACCTCATGGCCCGGCATAACCCCTGCTCTAGCATTACCATCAAGATAGGGGGTCAACCCTGGTTCAATGAAGAGAAGCAGCACCAGGCATACCTAAAATGAGGTGTCAACCTGCTGAAGCTATAAAAAAAAGGACTACTTGAGTGCCAAACAGCATAAGCAGCAAGTGATAGACAGGGCTAAGCAATCCCACAACCAACAGATCAGGTCTATGCTCTGCAGCCCTGCCACATCCAGTCGTGAATGGTGGTGGACAATTAAACAACTCACTGGAGGAGGAGACTCCACAAATATCCCCATCCTCAATGATGGAGGAGCCCAGCACAGCAGTGCAAAAGATAAGGCTGAAGCATTCGCAACAACCTTCAGCCAGAAGTGTTGAGTGGATGGATGATCCATCTCAGCATCCTTCGGAGATCCCCAGCATCACAGGTGCCAGCCTTCAGCCAATTTGATTAATTCCACGTGATATCAAGAAACGGCTGAATGCACTGGATACTGCAAAGGCTATGGGCCCTGACAACATTCTGGCAAGACTTGTGTTCCAGAACTTGCCGCGCCCCTAGCCAAGCTGCTCCAGTACAGCTACAACACTGACATCTACCCAGTTATGTGGAAAATTGCCTAGATATGTCCTGTACACAAAAAGTAGGACAAATCCAAACCGGCCAATTAACGCCCCATCAATCTACTCTCCGTCAGTAATGGAAGGGGTCATCAACAGTGCAATCAACAGGCACTTGCTTAGCAATAACCTGCTCATTGATGCCCAGTTTGGGTTCTGCCAGGGCCACTCAGCTCCTGACCTCGTTACAGACTTGGTTCAAACATGGAAAGAAGAGCTGAATTCCTGAGGTGAGGTGAGAGTGACTGCCCTTGACATCAAGGCAACATTTGACTGAGTGTGGCACCAAGGAACCCTAGCAAAGCTGGAGTCAATGGGAATCAGGGGGAAAACTCTCCACTGGTTGGAGTCATGCCTTGCACAAAGGAAGATGTCGTGGTTGTTGGAGGTCAGAGATCTCAGTTCCAGGACATCACTGCAGGAGTTCCTCAGGGTAGTGTCCTCGGTCCAACCATCATCTTCAGCTGCTTCATCAATGACCTTCCTTCCATCATAGGGTCAGAAGTGGGGATGTCCGCTGATGATTGCACAATGTTCAGCACCATTCGCGACTCCTCAGATACTGAAGCAGTCCATTCCAAATGCAGCAAGCCCTGGACAAGGTCCAGGCTCGGGCTGACAAGTGGCAAGTAGCATTCATGCCACACAAGTGTCAGGCGATGACCATCTCCAACAAGAGAGAGTCCAACCATTGTCCCTTGATGTTCAATAGCATACCATCACAGAATGCCCCACTATCAACATCCTGGGGGTTACCATTTACTAGAAACTGAACTGGACTAGGCATATAAATACTGTGGCTACAAGAGCAGGTCAGAGGCTAGGAATTGTGCGACGAGTAACTCACCTCCTGACTCCCCAAAGCTTGTCTAGCATCTAACAAGGCACAAGTCAGGAATGTGATGGAATGCTCCTCACTTGCCTGAATGAGTGCAGCTCCTACAACACTGAAGCTGGACACCATCCAGGACAAAGCAGTCCACTTGATTGGCATCACATCCACAAGCATTCACTCCCTCCACCATTGACGCACAGTAGCTGCAGAGTGTGCCATCTACAAGATGCATGGCAGGAATTCACCAAGGCTCCTTAGACAGCACCTTCCAAACCCACGACCACTGCCACCTCGAAGGACAAGGGCAGCAGATAGATGGGAACACCATCACCTCGAAGTTCCTCTCCAAGCCACTCACCATCCTGACTTGGAAATATATCGCCGTTCCTTCACTACAGCTGGGACAAAATCCTGGAACTCCCTTCCTAATAGCACTGTGGATGTACCTGTACCACATGGACTGCAGCGGTTCAAGGCGGCAGCTCACCACCATCTTCTCAAAGGCAATTAGGGATGGGAAATAAAAGCTGGCCCAGCCAGCAAAGCTCACATTTCATGAATGAATAGAAAAAAAAATGGGTGTTCAATGAGTACAGGAAAAATATATTCCACTAAGGGAAAAAACAAACTACACGCTAGTGGGAATCTATGGATGAATAAAGACATAAGGGAACAATTGAGGATTAAGAAAGAGGCAAACATTAATATATAGGCAGCAGAGAAGCGTATGATGAGAGAATATGAAAAGATTAGGAAAGAAGACGAAAAACATAGGAATGCAAAGAGGAACTATGAAGCTAAATTGTCAAATGTAGAATAACAGTAAAATATTTTACAGGCATAGCAATAAAAAGGACTACATTGGGAACCAGATCATTAAGGGATAGAGAGTATAGTAATCACAAATAACAATACGAAGATGGCATAAATATTAAATAATTATTTTGCTTCGCTATTTGCCAGGGAGATAAAACAGGTGGACATAACATTGAAATTATGAGATGGGCAATGTGATTAGTATATTTAAAATAAAAACTGGGATGTACTGAATAAACTAAAACTCAGAGGATAAAGCCCCTAGTCCAGATGTATTGAATCCACATATTATAAAAGAATCTAGGGAAGAGATTATTTAATATTGTGAGAAAAAGATGTAGTGCCAGAGGGTTGGCAGATAGTTAATGTAACTCCTGGAATTACAGGCCAGTCAGCTTAAAATCGATTGTAGGAAAAATACTGGAATCCCGACAGAAGGATCGAATAGAAGAACATCTAGAAATGGGAAATAGAATGATGAGTAGTTAGCATAGATTTTGGAGGGAAAATCTCGCTTGACCAACCTTAATAAATTTTTTGGAAGTATGGTAACAATGACAACGGTAATGCAGGAGTTAATTTACCTGTGTTTTCAAAAGGCCTTTGAAATGGTGCTCCATAATAGACTAATGAATAAGGCCAGGGAATGTGGAGTTGGGGACAAATAGCAGAACAGATTGCAAGCTGGCTTCAAGACTGAAAGCAGAGAGTGAGACTAAAGGGCAGGTACTTAGAGTGGCAGAAAGTGGTATTCTGCAAGGATCAGTGATGGGACCACTGCTGTCACAGCTTATATTAATAAATTAGAGAGTTTGGAATAAAAAGAATTTCTAAATTTGAAGTTGACATCAAGATGGGAGGGTGGGGGAGTTCCTGTAGAGTCAAGACTGAAAAGGGCTGCAACAAATTACAGGAGGACATTAATAATCTTACAGAATGGGCAAATAATTGGCAAATAAAGTTCAACACAGTTACACATGAGGTGGTGCATTTTGGTAGGAAGAATAAGGAGGTCACTTATTACTTGGAAGGTGCAAGTCTAAATGGGGTAGAGGAACAAAGCAATCGGAGTACAAAAACACCAATCACTAAAGGTTGTGCCACAGGTTAGTAAAATCATAAAAAAAGCCCAAGCACTCAGCTTTATTTCTAGTGGGGGCCAGAACTGAAAGACAAGGAAGTTATGCTAAACCTGTATCAATCTTTTGTTAGATCACACTTGTGAGTACTGTGTGGAACTCAAGATGTCATATTATCAAGAAAAGATACAGAAGTACTACAAAGAGTGCAAAGAAGGTTTACAAGAATGGTACCACAATACGTGGGTATACATATCAGGGAATGGTTGGTAGATTGGCCTCTTTTCTCTTGAAAAAAAGGCTGAGGGACGATCTAATAGAGGTATTTAAAATTATGAAAGATTTTGATAGAGAGGATAGAGAACGTTTCCTCCTGTGGGAACAGACTAACTAGACACCATCACTATAAGATAGTCACGAACAGGAAATTAAGAAGAAACTTCTTTACGCAGAGTGGTGAGAATGTGGAACTCCCAACCACAGGCAGTGTGTGAAGTGTTGGTATAGATGCATTTAAAGGGAAACTACATAAGCATATGAGAGAGAATGGAATAGATGGTTACAAGGGTAGATTTGGGTGAGGAAAGATGGGAGGGAGCTCGAGTGGAGAATAAACACTAGCATGGACATTGGACCGAGGACTAAGTTTCTGTGCCGTCTATACTATGCAATCCTATGTAATACAATTCATTTTCTTAGTACTTACCATTCTAGTACTTGTAATCAATAGATTATAAAGGAGAGCACTAGTTCATTCCACTGGAATGAACATTAGAAATGATGCCCAATTTTTTGAGAACTAAATAGTTTCTATATTCTATAGTCCCACATCTAAACAATTATATATTTTTAAAATTTCAGCAAAATAAAGCTGGCATATGTCAGGTAAGACCAAAAGAAAACCACACTTATTTTAAGAATTACAACAGGCATTTAGCACTTAAGGTTAATTGCTTCCAAGAGGAACCTTTTTCTTTATTTTAATCATGTTCTCTGGCCTCACCAGGCCATGTTTGGAAAAGGAAGCATAAGATGGATTTGTTTCCTTTCGCTCCTGTTTAAAACTGAAAAAACCAACAATAATCAAGACTCTGTAGAAGAGAACTGTGAAAATGAATAATGGTTTTCCAAGTAAATTTTATTTTAGAAAAAATTAGTAAGTGAACATCGGTTGTAATCATTGTGCAAGTTTTGGCAAAAAACCCAACAATGGAATGGAAACTGCAAATTACAGTGCTGTAAAAGTGATCACACAATTGTTATGGATAACAAATGTACCTACATCATGTGCTTCATTTCAACATACACATGACAATGCCGCACAACAAATCTTTAAACAAGCAGCCTGTAATACACTCAACTACTTAGTGATTTCAGTCTGGGAAGCCTTGGTCCACACAGAATGGCAACTACTTTCACCTTATTAACAAGAGAATGAAGCACCTTCTTTGGAGATAGCTTCTCAACTGTTCAGAGTTTCTGCAAGCTTGTTGCCAGAAGGTTTTGTGCCATCAAACACACATACATGCAAAGCATCACAAAACTTGAGGCATTAGCACCTGAAGCAGTATGCACACCTAAACAATCTAATTTGTCAAAAGTGCTGGGCACTTGCATCTGGAGGTGAAAAAGATGCTCTAAAATGTCTGAATTAATTACTAAGCGATTTTTACACCGAGACATAAATGGTTTTAAAAAAAACTTAATACATTGCTTGGTTAAAAAAAAAGGCTGAATAAACTAGGCCTGATTGGCTGGAGCATCTCCAGCATGCCTGAATGATTATGCATTTTCCTATTCCCTTCTCTTTAATTTTACTGCCCTGTAACTTGCTGGAAATGCAAACAGGTAATAGTGCAGCAGGGACATTTGGGCACCTTGGTGAACAATGGGATAGTCTATCTCCTTAACCAATGAGATTGAGAACTAAAGCAGGAAGGGCTCAGTGGGTGAATTCAATGTCAAACCAGGGACAGGAAGAGAAATAAAAAGAGGAAAAGAAAGATTAGATTGAGAGAGAAGTGAGACAAAAGACAAGATTTTAACGTTTAAAATCTCAAGAAAAATTTACTAAAAAGAATTTACAATGAGACTGAGCAGTTTAAATTGCTCCCTTTTTCAGTTTAAAGGTTGATTGGGAGTCATTAACAAAATGTGGGAGAATTGTTCCGTGATGCATTTTCCATGGCAACACCAGGATCAGAGTCGATGTACCAATGAATCAGTGCTCTTTTTCAATGCAGTATAAACTTTTGCTCCTTTTAAAATGTGGCATTCTTGCATCTGACCTAAGACAAAAAGTTTCGACAGCATATCTCTTTTCTCAGCAACATTCAAATTCTGTAATACCAAGCGACTAATTATAGTCATTTAAAGGTACTTCTGCTATTACATTTCTGTGGTCAGTCTAATGGGCAATTAATGTGCAAATGCATCAATTTTATGAACCTCTTGGAGAGGTTAAAGGCTTTGCGAAAAAAACACAAATCATGGGTTATCCCTTCTTCACCACAAGTTGCTAACCGATTTGCACATTAGTAACGGGTTATATTGTTCAGTCATTTTGTTCCAGCAAATTCTGTGCCAATACTTTAGTGCGGCAGGGCAATGGTTGAATTAATAAATCCAGACTTGTGCAATTCATTTTAACGTTCTCTCAATTAACAATCATTCACTTAACTGGAATAAAATTCACTGTAAAATACAGAAGTTATTTTTGCAAGGAAATTTTACTCTCAAACGTGTTATCCTTTAAATCACTTATTCATTTAAGTGGGCTTGATTGCATTTTACTTTTGAACTAAATAACTGCCAGAGCATGTCAACACAACTTTAAACTAATTTTACTATCCAAATAAGATTTTTTAAAAAAGTCTTATTACATGCATAAAGGCACATGCTGGAAATACTCAGCAGGTCAGGCAGTTTCGGGCTGATGGTGACCCTTCATCAGAACCCACTCTGATGAAGGGGCATCAACACCATGGAACATTGACTTCTCCTTTCCACAGATATTGCCAGGCCTGCTGCGTATTTCTAGCATTTTGCGTTTTTATTTTATATTTCCAGCATATGCAGTATTTTGCTTGTGTTCTGATTACTTGCACTTAGCAATAATGCTGGAACCACACTAAAATAGCCCATTGAAATGCTGCTCACTCTGCCACAGAACTTGGCAACTAATCTCTGAACAGGTACAGAGATGCTTTATTCAAAAAAACTGACCTAAGTAATTTATATCCCATAAATGATCAGGAGTTTAAAACAATGTTTAAAGTGAGAGGAACTGTCATTAAAAAATGAATTAAACTGTCTGTACAGCAATGCAAGGTAGCCATAATCAAACAAGGGGACACAGGGCATCACCAAATTGGGAGCAATAATATGGAGGACTGCAAGAAGACATTATTAAACCTGCAGAATAGAAAATGAATATCTGTACAGATAAGTGCAAGGTATTACATTTTGGCAAGAAAAATAAGAAGGCCACTCATTCTTTGGAAAATAAGAATCTAAACTGAATAGAGCAACAAAGGGTTCTGGGAGTTGAAATACACAAATCACCACACATAGCAACCCAGGTTATTAAGGCCATTTAAAAAAAGTTAAACCAACCCCTCGGGCTTATTTCTAGACGATACAACTGAAAAGTAGGGGGGTGGTTTATGTTTAACTTGGGGCATGATAGCATTATGCTAACAAACTAGCAATCCAAAGACCTGGAAAATTGATCAAGAGATACATTCAAATCACAGAGCAGCTGAGAAATTTATATTCAATTCATCAAATAAAACTGGAATGACGCGCTAATATTGGCAATGCTGACCATGTAAAAACCCATCTGGTTCATTAATGTTCATTAGCAAAGGAAATCTGCCATCATACCTGGTATGGCATGAGAGACTCCAGCCCCACAGTAAAGGGAATGATTAACTGACCTCTGAAACGTTTCAGCAAGCCACTCAATTGGAATTCAAGGCAGCAGCTCACCACTACCGTCTCAAGGGCAATTAGAGATGGGCAATAAAATTCCAACTTGTACAAATGCTTAGTTTGCAACCTTTTGATCCTCCCCACCTTGCATGTTGCTATCTGCTCAATGTTTTAAGTAGAGTACATTTCATAGCAAAATTCCACTACTACCTAAAACAAATACTTTGAAGGGTGCTTTTCTATAAAGACTATTTTACAATTTGGTGTGTGTCTACTTCTTACCTGTAGGATGATGAGATAAGATGCAGCAGTGTCCAAGTCTTGTGCCAACAAACACTCTTCAAACAAATCTTTAGGATTGCCTACAGCAGCAAACAGGTAATTCCACAAGGCATATTCAGTCTTTCTCGCACAGTGAACTACAGTCTGCAGAAACAGAGGGAACTCAGTGATGAATTTTGCCACAGTTGGAAGCAGTGGGTCAGGAATAGGTTCCCGGGAGGTAGCTTCTTCTTCCAAGACTTCATGAAGCATCAGTTCCAGTACATGAGGAAAGTATGGTAATGTGGCACAAGACTGAGCGAGGAGCAGAGCCTGTTCACCAAGGTTTCTGACCAGGAGCTGGCGAAGAATGTGATGGAGGTAGATTTGGGAGGTCCTCTCAACAGTACAGAAAGGGAATAGGACTTCCAAAGGTTCTTTTACATTGTTATGCACGTATAAATTATCATACAGAACAGTTTCATTCACTGCACCAAGGACCAAAGCATCCTCAAATAGGACAGCCAGGGGATAGATATTGATCTGGAAGGGCAACATAATCCGTCTGGAAAGGAAGGAATGTGGTTTGCGATTGTCTCTAGGAAAAAGCGGGAGCCAGACTTTCATTCCTGCTTCTCCACAACTAAGCCAGAGAGCCTCCAGCAAATGACGCTTCTGTTTGTTGGATCGGCAGGTAGTCCATACATTTTCAACACACTGGGCAAGTACCACTGGAGCACAGAATGGAAGCTAAGTGACAAAACAAAATTGTCATAGAACTAAAATCAGGTAGCATCAATTGATCATTTAAAGTAATACCTACTCTGATAATATTTAAGAATATTTTAAAAACATTCATACAGCTGATGTTTTTCTAGTAATCTGCTTGGCAATTATTCAGGTGCATTTACATACCAGCTTCTTTTGTTTGGAAATGCTGTCCTTCTCTCGTACCTGAGGACCTGATCGATCCCTTTGTAGCATGATAAGCTGGCCTGCTAAATTAAGCATAATGCTTTCTGCAGCACAGGCCTGAAAAAAAATGGTAAAAATCACTCAATAATAGTAACAGATTTGTAATACAGGTACAGTAATCAATTCAAAAATACATTGAAAATAAAATTAAATGCTATTATTGGTCACCAGCCTCCATTCTTATGCATGTGAAATAGGTCAGAGACAATTTGAAGTACATAACCAACTGTGATGGAATTAATACAATCCTGAATAATTCAAAGAAGCACTAGTTTTGCAATGGCAGCATTGTCTTTATTAGCACCACTCTTGATTGAATAGTTCACAGGACTTCATTTCCAATCTACTCATTTGAAGAGGAAGGTCAGTGTACAGAATTCTCTCATAGTCCCAGTTAGAAAGTATAGTTACTGGTATCTCAGACATTCTTCATTAATCTTTTGTATGATTTATAACTGTTGGATAGTTTCACTGTGGGAGCAGGATGGGGAGATGGTGGGGTGGGGGGAGAGAGGAAAACCTTTACAAATTTTTGCTCTCGGATTACTTTAACTTAGCAGTTCTAAAGCAGAAACAGGAAATGGGTGACCCTGAGCCACCAGGAAGCATAATGAAATCTTCCTTCATTACTTTTAGAATTACAGAGCCAGTCAGTAGATCATCCAGTTTTCTAAAAGAGAATGTAAATTTAAGAAACCCCAGGATACTTGTACATACTGCTGAAAATTAATAAAAGGAAAATGTTTAACATTGGTCTATTTAACATTCATATTCCTTTCCCTTTTTGTAAAAAATTATGGTGCATCATTTTTGTTTTGCATATATAACAGAATCTTAATTAAAAGTGCACTATCCTGCTATTTCTTTATCAAAATTGTTAGCGAATAGAAGATCTGGACAGCCAGCATGGCCCTATCAGGAACTATTGCTGCAACAGCTGATTTGCCAATTCACAACTCTCCAATGCATTCAAGTGTAACTGTATCGCTGGATGTAGCACAGGCCTTAGGCAGTAGGCCAAGAGCCTTTGCTCAATGCCAATCCTGAGTCTCCAGCTACGGGAGTGAGTGTCAAAGGTAGTATATAATTACCTACAGCATTTCAGCGCTGATCTCATAGGAGCTAACAACTTTAGGAATCAGTACATAGCTACATATTTAATTGCAGGTCACAAATCATTTGATTGATCAGCTGATGTGAAAGCACTAAATTTCTTAACAGGCTAACAAATGGGTGTGCAATGCCAAGGAGATGGCTACATGGGGAAAGCACAATCAGCAGTGTGGAGTAATTTGGTAAATCCTGATCTCTATTTCTATTATCCATTAGAGAGATCTTCTCCATCTTCTCACAAATTTAGTAGCATAGAGAGCAAAGTTATTTTTGGAGCTTTTAAAGAAAGAGTATGTCCTATTTCAAAGGCTAGTGAATCAATCCCAATATTAGAAATCCAAATCACTTAAAAAATAAAATCATGATTAATTAAGAATTTTTTAAAAATTCTCATCACGGATATCTTGGGCTGCTCTGTAAATTGCTGGTAAAACTTTATGAATTAAAATGCTGGCTGTAAAATTGACCTGAATAAACAATCGTACAAAATATTGGCATAAGGATTGCATACACTTCAACTGGTACCTGCTGTGGCATTTTGAAGGTGATGCCTGTCTCTGTTCTCACAGAGGTCAAAGTTACTGATATTACGAGTGAAGGATGTGGGATGTAACGTGACATGGATACCTCCTGCAGGACTTGAACATTGGCAGTGGGGTTAGGGCTAAATTTAAGAAAAGAAAATATTAAAAATCAGATTAAAAACACCAGTTAAATCTTCTCAACTTAAAATCATACTTCTGAATGCCTTGTTTTCCTATAAATACTCTATGAAAGGTGCAACTCTAAGTTTTTTTAAACTTTGCTTTTTAAAATACTAGTTTCTGGCAAGAGAATGTTCCCACTTCACCTCTAAAGAATGTGGCAATTTTCATTCCTCAAGGCAAACTTCTTGCAGCTTAAAGTATACAAGCGTTTTCTCTAATTATAAACTGCAGAAAGTTTCAAGAGAATTTGCTGAATTAAACAACATTCAGCTGTGAGTTTAATGGCTAATTTCCTGTTAGCAATTTACACAAGAGTAATTTTCTAACTTTAGAAGTTCTCTACCTACTCAAGAAAACACACTTTGGCTTGTTATTCAATCTTTTCCACTTAAAAAACAGTAGCACCTATCCTTCAAAATACAAGCCCGTGCAAGGACAGAGAAAGATATGACCACAGCTCACTCATTATGCTTATAGATAGCTAGCAATGCATGAGCTATTCAAAGGCGATTCCCAGAACAGGCTTGTGTCATCCTTTATTGCAAGGCCAACATGCTTTGACAGAGATTGTAAACTAACACTCAAACAATCGCAACTGGATCATCAGGGGGAGGTGCAAAGATGAGAAAATTTCACAAAAAGCTGGAAGGAAATTCATAAATGCTGCTAATGCAAAAGCTGCATTGCTAGAAACTCAAGAAAAGATTCCTATTCCTCTCAAAAGTACAAATGTGGGGTTGGATGAAAAGGGTTACAAACGTAGTGAGGTCACCTTTAGGTTGCTGTTAGTGTGCTTTCTACTGGAGGCATGAGCCAGGGGAGTTGGAAGAGAAAGATTCCACACCCATACTCAAGGAGGATAAGCTCCAATTTGTCATTCAAGTTATGGATTTGCATTTATTTTTTATGCAAACAGACACATCCATTTTAAGTACAGTTTATAATAGAGCAATAATTCAATTTTTTTTAAAAAGTGTTAACGTTCCACCAACTTGTGTCAGCAAGTAGCAAAAACTACAACTGCACCAGTGGATGATGAGATATGTCGTCTGGTTTATAGGTGCGAAATAAAATCCAAGTGGAGTGTGCCTATAATTTACAAATTGCCTATGAATTAAAGTACCTTACTTAAACTGGCGTGATACATAGTATGTAAATGTATAAACACCTATAGCAAGAAGTGATGGAGCAAAGGATTATATACAAGTCAGCAAGTCATTGCAGCATGTAGCAGACAATGGCCACATGCAATCGAAGAAAAGCAATGTTTAACAAAAGAGCATTCTTTTTTTAAACATTTCTATGTGCCATGGGCGAAAAGAGCCACTTTGTATAGTACAATCTACATTGCTTCAAAATTTGTGTTTATTTCAGTGCCAATAAATATAAATGTTTATTGCTCATTACAGAGACAGACAACAGTGAACACTGCTCTGGGAGGAGGGGAGGTATGACTTGAATCTTTCATTAGAAAGCTGAAAGTTTAATTTGACAACTAATCAAATTTATATGGTAAAAACGTTTAAAATTCAGTTCAACTTGATTTTTCTTTTCTGTTTACACATTACGTAATTTTGTAATGCTAAGCTATAAATTGTGTGGTTTAAAAGCAGGGACATGTTAAAACTCATTTAAAGCATTGCTTAAGTTGGATATGGTGAGTGCAGTACAAAAACAGAATTACCTGGAAAAACTCAGCAAGTCTGGCAGCATCGGCGGAGAGGAAAAGAGTTGACGTTTCGAGTCCTCATGACCCTTCAACAGAACTAGGTGAATCCAAGGAAGGGGTGAAATATAAGCTGGTTTAAGGGGTGTGTGTGTGTGTGTGTGTGTGTGTGTGTGCGTGTGTGTGTGCATGTGTGTGGGGGGGGGGGGGGGGCGGGGGGGGTTGGGTGGGGGGAGAGAAGTGGAGGGGGTGGTGTGGTTGTAGGGACAAACAAGCAGTGATAGAAGCAGATCATCAAAAGATGTCACAGACAACAGAACAAAAGAACACACAGATAATATCACCAACTTCAACACCTAAACGAATGTGCTAATTAAGAATGGATGGTAGGGCACTCAAGGTATAGCTCTAGTGGGGGTGGGGGGAGCATAAAAGATTTAAAAATATTTTAAAATAATGGAAATAGGTGGGAAAAGAAAAATCTATACAATTTATTGGAAAAAACAAAAGGGGGAAGAAACAGAAAGGGGGTGGGGATGGAGGAGGGAGCTCAAGACCTAAAGTTGTTGAACTCAATATTCAGTCCGGAAGGCTGTAAAGTGCCTAGTCGGAAGATGAGGTGTTGTTCATCCAGTTTGCGTTAGGCTTCACTGGAACAATGCAGCAAGCCAAGGACAGACATGTGGGCAAGAGAGCAGGGTGGAGTGTTAAAATGGCAAGCGACAGGGAGGTTTGGGTCATTCTTGCGGACAGACCGCGGGTGTTTGCAAAGCGGTCGCCCAGTTTACGTTTGGTCTCTCCAATGTAGAGGAGACCACGTTGGGAGCAACGAATGCAGTAGACTAAGTTGGGGGAAATGCAAGTGAAATGCTGCTTCACTTGAAAGGAGTGTTTGGGCCCTTGGACGGTGAGGAGAGAGGAAGTGAAGGGGCAGGTGTTACATCTTTTGCGTGGGCATGGGGTGGTGCCATAGGAGGGGGTTGAGGAGTAGGGGGTGATGGAGGAGTGGGCCAGGGTGTCCCGGAGGGAACGATCCCTACGGAATGCCGATAGGGGGGTGAAGGGAAGATGTGTTTGGTGGTGGCATCATGCTGGAGTTGGCGGAAATGGCGGAGGATGATCCTTTGAATGCGGAGGCTGGTGGGGTGATAAGTGAGGACAAGGGGGACCCTATCATGTTTCTGGGAGGGAGGAGAAGGCATGAGGGCGGATGCGCGGGAGATGGGCTGGACGCGGTTGAGGGCCCTGTCAACGACCGTGGGTGGAAAACCTCAGTTAAGAAAGAAGGAGGACATGTCAGAGGAACTGTTTTTGAAGGTAGCATCATCGGAACAGATGCGACGGAGGCGAAGGAACTGAGAGAATGGGATGGAGTCCTTACAGGAAGCGGGATGTGAGGAGCTGTAGTCGAGGTAGCTGTGGGAGTCGGTAGGTTTGTAATGGATATTGGTGGACGGTCTATCACCAGAAATTGAGACAGAGAGGTCAAGGAAGGGAAGCGAAGTGTCAGAGATGGACCACGTGAAAATGATGGAGGGGTGGAGATTGGAAGCAAAATTAATAAATTTTTCCAAGTCCCGACGAGAGCATGAAGCGGCACCGAAGTAATCATCGATGTACCGGAGAAAGAGTTGTGGAAGGGGGCCGGAGTAGGACTGCAACAAGGAATGTTCCACATACCCCATAAAGAGACAGGCATAGCTGGGGCCCATGCGGGTACCCATAGCCACACCTTTTATTTGGAGGAAGTGAGAGGAGTTGAAGGAGAAATTGTTCAGTGTGAGAACAAGTTCAGCCAGACGGAGGAGAGTAGTGGTGGATGGGGATTGTTCGGGTCTCTGTTCGAGGAAGAAGCTAAGGGCCCTCAGACCATCCTGGTGGGGGATGGAGGTGTAGAGGGATTGGACGTCCATGGTGAAGAGGAAGCGGTTGGGGCCAGGGAACTGGAAATTGTTGATGTGACGTAAGGTGTCAGAGGAATCACGGATGTAGGTGGGAAGGGACTGGACAAGGGGAGAGAGAAGGGAGTCAAGATAACGAGAAATGAGTTCTGTGGGGCAGGAGCAAGCTGACACGATCGGTCTACCGGGACAGTTCTGTTTGTGGATTTTGGGTAGGAGGTAGAAGCGGGCTGTCCGAGGTTGGGCGACTATCAGGTTGGAAGCTGTGAGAGGAAGATCCCCATAAGAGATGAGGTCAGTGACAGTCCTGGAAACAATGGCTTGATGGTGAGTGCAATGCCTGGAGATGTCATAACAGTGTAATTGCTCTAACAGGAGGTACACCCTAACCACAAACCAATGTTTCAAAAGTCACACTTTAACCGACTTTCCTTGGGAGATTACCATTAAACACAAGCAGAATCATGGGAGAATAAAGCTGGCTACTCACCCATCATCTTTCCGATCAATACTGTATAAGCAGATAGAGCAGTCTACTCTGAACAATATTACCATGTCCCTGAAGACATTTATTAACAAGGTCTCCGATTGCACTTTGGTAATATGAGCAAAAACGTTGTCCAGGTTGGATGACCGGAGATAAAGTCTCAGCTGGTTTGAAAAGAAAAGGGTGGTATAAAAATTACAATATTATTTCAATATGAAATTTTAGCCAGAATTCGAATAAGAATGTTTTCTGCACAAAGGATTGTTATAACAATAAAAAAAACAAGGCCAACTCCTCATCACACATATCCAAATCAGGTCAAGACAGAGATATGTATTTGTAAACCGTGCAAACTTTGAAATTGAGCAAAATATTCACCAAGCTATTTTTTCTACAAACATGCAGAATGTTTGCAGACTTACTCAAACCAGATTTGAAAATAGTTATATCATTTGTAATTCAGATTACAAACAGCAAAGATTACGCCATGCAAGAGTCCCAGGAAAAAAGTTTTTTTTTCATTTTTGTGGACATTCTTCACGTAGCTCTTCTTGTTGGCCACTCATACCAGGCAGGTGGTAGAACTACATACTTATTATGTTTTTTTAAAAAAATTAGATGTCAATATGGAGTTGACCACCTTGTTGTATTTCAAAATGCCAGGCAGAGAACAGGTTAAATTGATTGATTTAGAGATTAGTTAGAATAAAAAAGGTTCTGCAAGTACAAATTGGATTACTGGCTTTCGGGGGGTTTTGGTGAATGCTCAGGACCAGAGTACACGTTATTAATTGCTCGTTAACATTCTACCCAATCCCTACACATATTGTGCCTTTGGTTGTAGGTGACTGTCAGTATCACCTTCAAAGGTCCTTGGATTTTGTAAAACTCAGAGATTCTCCTGTCATTTTTATCTCCGGCATTAGTTCAGACAGGCCCGAGATGTGCTGAAAACTGTAGGAAATGTGCAATCAATTTGGGCACACGAAGCTCTCACAAACAACGTGATAATAACCAAATAATTTGTTATTTTAGTGAAGTTGGCTGAAGGACATAAATTAGTCAGGCATCAGGGCTTCCCTGCTCTTCTTTGAAATTGTGCATGGGATCCACTCGAGGGAGCAGCATGGCCATCAGTTTAATACCTCATCTGAAAGTCTCAAAGGAAACACCAGTTCTCATTATGGCTTACTGGGAACAAAAGAGCTGTGTACGCTGATATGAATTTTGTTGTCATTGGGTATTATTTTACCAGGCACTTTTTCGTTTCTGTATATTACTTTATAGGCAAAATAGTTTTACCCTGCACAAACAAATCTGGTAACATATTTTTGGTTGGAAGGCAAGAAAATGTGGCGGACACAAAATTTTCTAGTACAGGTTTTACCGCAATTTGGAATCAATTTAAACCTGAGCATGCCAGTCAAAATGTTCTTCACTCACCTCTTCTTGTTGGTCAATCAAATTATAACAGGCTAAAACAATGAAGTCATTCCACCATGCCAAGCCACCAGTCACTGCCATATTTTGTTCCTAAAAATAGAAATATATATGAATTGAGGAGGAAGGTTACCAGATTCCAGGTAAAATCATTTTCTAAAGCATTACTACCATCTAGATCAAATTCTGTCAGGTTATTATTGCTCCTTATTCACATGGTGATTTGTTTTAACACTGATTTAAACCAAAAGTTAATAAGTACAGCTGGTTGATTGCCACAAGATTGCTGTCAAACACAAGAGGATTTTTCTTTTGTTTAAAACTATTTGCTCCTAGAAGTTTTGAAGAAATAAAACTGCAGATGGCTAAATGCTAATCATGACAAAATTTACAAATTCAAACACTTTCTAATAAGTTAATGTCAGTACACAGATAAATTAAGACATCAATTATTAAGAGATCCCCAGAATCAAATCAGCGTATTTTTGAAGAAGGAGGAATGCAAGCTCAACAGGAAAGAGCAAAAAGCTATCAGAGGCTGAAAGGATGAACTAAAAAGAAAACAAAAAGAGCAATTACCAAAAAGGAGGAAGTCGTCTCATAATCACACATAAAAAAAGGAGTAACTGCAACTAAAAATCTGTTACAATAGGTAGATTTGGGGGTCGGGGGGGGGGGGGGGGGGGGGGGGGAAGTAGTAGGGGGCAAGGTAAATGCACAGAAATAAAAGCATAAAACAAAACAGTAGAAAACTGTACTTCCTCTAAGAAGCAACCAAGAGGGAATTGTACTTCCATCAAACAAGGACATCCCCTCATAATATAATGATGGAAAGGGTCACAAATTTGCCAAGTTTAGACAGACCCATTTCCACATTCTACAGCCCAATGGGGAACTGAAGCAATGAATACAATAGGAAAAGGTGCCAAGTTACCAGGAGAGTGGATGAGCTGGTGTATTTTAGACTCTATACAGGAGTTTTACAAATCTGTCACATTGAATTCTGAGAATTCCTACATTCTTGAAAGAAAGCTGATCTTATCTGATTGATCTGCAAAACATTATTCATACTGATGGAGTCATACCCTTGTTGTCCTGTAGATTACTGTGCTGAAGATCTACAGGAGGAATTGGCACCAGCTTCAACAGAAATCTCAAAAATGTAGCGATTGTGGTATAGACATTCTTGTGCTTGTAAAAATACCATGTCATATCCAACCATAACCATGTTTCAATTCTACTATTGGTAATACAATTAAAAGGCCAAAGTCTCATCTCGTTCAGTCTTATCAGCTGTCCTGAATATCTAATTACCTAAAGTTACATTTCTAAATTTATCCAAGCATATAAAGGTAATGGGTGGTTACATCTGTGACTCACTGGAGCATATGGAAGTAGGTCTTTCAGAAAAAGATATCAGTTTCAAATATATTATATATAGATATGCCAAAAAGTGAAAGGAAGGGACAGAGTGCATGAATGCCATATTGCACCAAAGAATCACATAAGAATAGGGAAAATTGACAATGGGGCAAACTTAAAAGCTTTGTATCTGAATGCACGTAGCATTCAGAATAAAACTAATGAGTTAACAGCACAAATAAAGATGAATAGATATGATTTGGTGGCGATTACTGAGACGTGGTTACAGGGAGAACAGGTTTGGGAGTTGAATACCCAAGAGTACTCTGTTTCGGTAGGATAGGCCAGGAAGGAAAAGGAGGTGCTGCAGCTTTGTTAGTAAAGGAAGAGATCAGTGCTATAGTGACGAATGATATAGGCACTGGAGAGCAAGACGTAGAGTCAGTCTGGGTAGAAATAAGAAATAGCAAGGGAAAGAATGCCCTGGTGGGAGTAATCTATAGGTCCTCAAACAGTAGTTTAGCAGTAGGGCACAGTATAAACCTGGAAATACTGGGAACATGTAAGAAAGGCACAGCAATAATCATGGGTGATTTTAATATGCACATAGACTGGACAAATTAAATTGGCAAGGGTAGCCTTGATGGAGAGTTCATAGAGTGTATTAGAGATTGTTTCTTGGAGCAATACATTGTGGAACCAACCAGGGAGCAGGCTATTCTGGATTTGTTTTGTGTAATGAGATGGGATTAATTAATGATCTCATGGTAAAGGATCCTTTAGGGAAGAGTGATCACAGCATGCTAGAATTTCAAGTTCAGTTTGAGAGCAAGAAACTTAAGTCCCACACTAGTATTCTGGAGTTAGGCATAGGCATAAGGGCAGATTTGGCCCTAATGGACTGGGCAGGAAGACTACAAGGTAGGACAGTTGATGGACAGTGGCAGATATTTGAGGAGATATTCATTTCCTCCCTAGAAAAATATATTCCAAAGAGGAAGAAAGGTGGTAAGAGGGGGAGAAAGTATCCATGGCTAAGCAAGGAAGTTAAAGATAACAAAGGCAAAAACTAAGGCATACCAAATTGCAAAGGTCAGTGGCAGGCTGGAAGGTTGGGAAACTTTTAAAGATCAACAAAGGGTTGCTAAAAAAATAATAAAAAGAGCAAAGGTAAATTATGAAAGAAAACTAGCACAAAATGTAAAAACTGTTAGCAAAAGCTTCTACAAGTATATAAAAGGAAAAGGAGTAGCTAAAGTGAATGTTGATCTCTTGGAGGATGAGACTGGGGAGTTAATAGTGGGGAACGCAGAAATGGTAGAGATGCTTAATCAATATTTTGCCTCAGTTTTCACAGTGGAGGGCACTAGTACCACCCCAATAGTAACAAGTAATGCAGAGGGTATAGAGAAGGAGGAACTTAGAACGATCACCATCACTAGAGAAAAAGTACTGAGCAAACTATTGGGATTAAAGGGTGAAACGTCCCCAGGACCTGATGGCCTACATTCCAGGGTCTTAAAAGGAAGTGGCAGCAGAGATAGTGGATGCATTGGCTATAATATTTCAAAACTCGGATTCTGGAAAGGTTCCGGTGGATTGGAAAAATGCTAATTTAACACCCTTATTCAAAAAAAAAAGGGGCGGGGTTGGCGGGAGAAGGCAAGGCAGAAAGTAGGAAACTATAGACCAGTTAGTTTAATGTCTGTCGTTGGGAAATTTTTGGAATCCATTAAGGAAGTAGTAATGGGGCATTTGGAAAGTCAAAATGCAATCCATCAGAGTCAGCATGGCTTTATGAAGAGTAAATCGTGTTTGACTAATTTGCTAGAGTTCTTTGAAGATGTGACAAGCAAAGTGGATAATGGGGATCCCGTAGATGTAGTATATCTGGACTTCCCGAAGGCCTTTGATAAGGTGCTGCACAAAAGATTAATACAAGATAAGGTCACACCGAGTTAGGGGTAACATAATTGCTTGGAAAGAGGATATGCTAACCAACAGAAAGCAGACTTGGGATAAATGGGCCTTTTTCTGTAAGCTGTAACTAGTGGGGTGTCACAGGGTTCGGTCCTTGGACCCCAACTATTTACAATCTACATTAATGACTTGGATTCAGGGATAGAAGGTACTGTAGCTAAATTTGTAGCTGACACCAAAATAGGTGGGAAAGTAAGTTGCAACGAAGAAATAAGAAATTTACAAATGGATACGGACAGGTTAGGTGAATGGCCAAAATTTGGCAGATGGAGTTTAACGTGGATAAGTGTGAGGTTATCCATTTTGATTGGAAGAATAAAAAGGTGGATTATTTAAATGGAGAGAAACTTCAGAATGCTTCAGTGCAGAGGGTGTCCTTGTGCATGAATCACTGAAAGCTAGTATGCAAGTACAGCAGGTAATAAGGAAGGCAAATGAAATTTTGGCAGTTATTGCTAAAGGAAGAGAGTATAAAATTGGGAAGTGTTGTTGCAACTGTGCAAGGCATTGGTGAGACCGCACCTGGAGTACTGTGCACAGTTTTGGTCCCCTTACCTGAGGAAGGATGTAGTTGCATTGGAAGCGGTTCAGAGGTGGTTCACTAGATTGATTCCAGAGATGTGGGGCTTGTCTTATGAGGAGAGATTGAGCAGTTTAGGTCTATACTCGCTAGAGTTTAGAAGGATGAGAGGGGATCTAACTGAGGTATATAAGATGCTAAAGGGGATAGACAAAGTAGATGTGGAGTGAATGCTTGTGGGGCATTCTAGAACGAGAGGCTAAGGGGTGGTAGATTTAAATCAGAGATGAGGAGGAATTACTTTTCTCCAAGGGTCGTGAATCTGTGGAATTCACAACCTCAGAGTGCAGTGGATGCCGGGATGCTGACTAAATTTAAAGAGATAGACAGATTTTTAATTAGTAACAGATTGAAAGGTTATGTGGAGAGGGCGGGAAATTGCAGTTGAGGCCAAAATGAGATCAGCCATGATTGTATTGAATGGCGGGGCTGAATTGCCTACTCCTGCTCCTAGTCCTTATGTTCTTAAATATATATTTTATCTATATATAAAATATAGTTTAAGCAAGGTTATCAAAAACAATGAAAAGTGTGGCATTAACAATCTAACTATAAAAGTAATTTTGCTGGCTAAAGCAGTGAAACGAGCAGTATATACTAATCACCTACTGGATTAGAGTTATGCAGGCTGACGTCATTAAATTTATCTGATAGTAAACCACTGAACCTCATCCTGTAATCTGCATATCCATCCCTATGCTCTTCCCAAACTAGCCAAAAATAAAAGATTTTTCTCAAACATCTTGATCAGCCCAACATAATTCTAAGAGACCTCATGCTAACAAAATATCTAACTGCAATCTCAAACTAAATCAAAGTACTTTTCAGGGGTGGGAGGACAAATAAGTATAAAATATGTAACATTTCAAACCCTTCTCCTCCTTCACTAACTTAGTTAAAATACCCCTCCCTTAATAAATAAATCTGCCATCACCAACCCTCATCCCAATTAACATAAATCATAAAACATTAAACATAAAAGAGAGGTAGATGGTAAGGTGGAGGGATTTAGGAAGCTAATTCCAGAGAGCGGATTCTAGCCTGCAGGAGGCAACAGTGAGGTGAGGGACAGGGAAGAGAGTTCACAAACAGCAGGAATCAGAGGGTTGTAGAGCATGAGCAGGTTGGTAGGAAATTCTAGGACTGGAATAAACTACAGAGATAAGGAGGAACAAGGATGGAATTTTATATTTAATGATGGTGGCTGTAAGCCAAACGTAGTCAGTGAGGATAGGGTGATAGGCAAGTGGATTGGATTGGAGATTGATACAGATTGGACACAGGCAGCAGACTTTTGAATGAATTGAAGTTTCTGGCGGGTTAATAATGGCATTGCCGAGTCTGAAGCAGATAAATGCTTTGTTGAGGTTTTGAAGCAGTATAAAGACTGAGGTAAGGAGGCAATGTTATGAAGTGGAGCTGGGCGGTCTTTGCAATGGAGAGAATATGACAGCAGAAGCTGTTTCAATCTGAGGCGGTGGTTCGGGCAGGGGATGGAGTTGGTGGCAAAGATTCTGAGTTTGTGGCAGGAGCTGAAGACAACAATTATGGTTTTCTCAGCATTAGAGAACTGGAGGAAACTGCTGCCCATGCATGAATGTCTACTTGACAAGCAATCTGACAACAGACTTTATGCAGGAATTGAAGGTGGTGGTGAAAGGGTAGATTTTTTTTTGAGTATGAGGTACTGACAATCATTTTGAAAGGCTAGAGGTGAGGGAACCGTTTACAATTTGGACCAAAAGAGGGAACAGGAAGAGAAGTCAAACAATCATGAGTTTAGTGGAAACGGTTGAGGGAGCAGGATCTAGGTCTTTTTAATGAGGTGAGAGAAAGCTGAATTAAGCCAGGTAATTTTGCAACCATGTTTTGTTAGTTAGAAAAGACCAACTTGAGCAGCTTATGCCCGGGAGGTAGAAATTCTGGATGAGTGCACGTAAGAAGGTGAGAGAGAGAGAGAAAACAGACAAAAGCAGCAAAGTCTAATGGCTAATTTTTGAAGTTGCAATGCCTAAAAGGGAGACTAGCAGAAACAGATATAATACAGAGGCCATATTCTTCAATGTACAATAACACCAGTGATTGAGTTGTAAACTGAAGTACTAAGAAAAGAATTAAAACAATATAAAATTTTAAAATGAGGACAGAATTACACCTCCATGCCCTATTCAAATTATCCCTGCTTAATCGGGTGGGTACTCTTAGTCTCAATTCCATATCTTGCATCATGGTAGGTTGAATAGAGTCAATGAGGTCAACCAAACTTAAATTTGATATGAAAGAGTACCTGGGGTCTTTGAACGTATTACAGTTAACCTTCCTTGCCTTCTTTTCACATCTTCACACTCTTCTCTTGGAGGATAAGTATGACACAATGGGAAGATTCACAGGTTGATTGACAGTCCAACAAGTTGCAAGATGAATTCTTCTCCCTGGCTGGATCCACCTTTATACCAGCCAATGTGGTTTAAATAGCTTGCACAACCCCTATGATGAGGTGGAAGGGTTGCCCACACTGACCACAATCAAGCATCTCATTGCAGGTTAACCCAGGATTCAGGGCAGAACTTCTACCTTCACTTGCTGGGATGGTCAGAAATGGGATTGCAACTTGAGACTCAAAAAACGGGAAAGCTCCCACTAAATCAAAGACTTCCTCTACCATTCATGCCTGTCGCAGCAAGAAAGTTTAACATGCATTTTCATATTCTGAAACTCTGTGTCAGTTTGGACTTAACATTGTAAGCCTGCTTCTTAGCAGTTAAGGTAATAATTTTTTTCTGTTAAGTGTATATCGGGAGGGAAATTTGATTGCATAGTGCAGCACTAGCACCCTGCGGGGTTGCCTGCCTCTGGGAAAACAACACCAAGTATTGTAAAGCAAATGAATTTCTTGCCCGTGGAGTTTCCAGAATGGTCAGCAAGTTCTTGCTTTCATTTAAAGTGTGACTGAGCTGCCAAATGGTAATTCATTTAGGCTCTTCCTAAGGTTGTTTATAGGGATATTCAGCCAGTAGCCCTTTGACCACATCTCAGTTACACCATACTGCAAAGGATACTAAATGGTGGAATGGACTGGACTCTCACCTCTGGGACGAGCATTCATATACAGCCTTCACTGGTGGTGTGAAAGTCTTTGCTGTCGACTAACCCAATTATCCTTTGTGAAATTAGTTTTAATAGGTTCATTGCAGTAGGCTAGGATCCAGAGTTAAATACTTAATTCAGCACCAAGTTTGCAAACTTACTCAAATTACACAGGATGGTTGATATGAAAATGGAAGTGTCATATCATTGCAGTTAAGGGACCCTCCATTTGGGTTGCGGAATATATTATGACAGGGCGGTCATATTAGCACTGCATTGTAAGCGGCTGATGCAGCAAGTAATGCAATGCATTCAATTCTTCAGCAAAAAGATTTCCCGCCTCAAGCACATAAAAAGTCTCAAAAATAAAATAAAAAGATACAAATACATGAATTCTACTATATCCTTTGATGATTAGTTAATGCTAGGATCAGCTGAGATGAATATATCTGATCCCTGCTCTGTGCTCAATTATCCATTTCCAGCTGCCTCAAGTGCTTCTGAATTCTCTCTCTTCAGGTACCATGCCCTGAAAGAGCATGGGCAACCATGGACTTATGTGTTGGTCCATGGTTATGCCTGGCAAGGTACCACAGTGATCTGCCATTGCCTTCTGCAGATGGCGAACCAGGAATCTCTCCCATTTTTACTGCCAGCCACTGGCATATGTTGGAGAGATCTACAAGGTGAAAATCTGCCAAGATCTGTGCTCCTGCAGACTGGCAGATGTTGGGCAAAGACTGGATGTGTATCATGACAGTGGTCAAGCTGCTTGCCGACAACCATTATCAAGGCTCATCTCATGAAGAATGGCCACTGGTTGAAATATCTGTGAAGCTATATCTCGACAAGGATTCAACACTTCTAGGGGAAGAAGAGAAACCAGCAGAAAAGACGCACGTTCTTAAATTAGCAAAAACAATAAGACTGAACAGTAAATTCTAATATCCCAATCAAGCCCAATGCCTACCTGGGTAATATTTCCAAAAAGTTTCCACTTCCTCGTAAACAAAGCATAGTGTGCAATTCCATATCTGCCTGCCACTGCAACACATTGACCCAGCCGGTCTATTGCTGCAAACTGAAGAAATAATGGAGTACAGATGAATTCATCAATTCTCTAGGTTTTTTTAATTTCACAATTCCCTTACTGGGGGAAAAACTCACCTTTATTGGCCAGTTACTTTCTAGATAGGTACTATGGATCTGCAGAAAGACAGACAAGCAAATTACATAATTGTTGGTGTTCAAAAGCAGAGTTTACAATTAACTGCATTTGGTACTGTGTTTTTTACAGCTCCCTCCCCTGTCCATCAGGTTGCTCTCCTCCCCACTGAAGGTATCAATTTGTTGCTGGGATGCAGCTATGCAAGTCACCTGGAATGCTAGAGGCAAGAGATTTAAAAAACATTAACTCCTATTCTTGGGATAAGGGGGAGTTGAAGGCAACTGTGGCACATCTGCCTGAACAGCGCTCAAAAGGCTATGGAGAGGTCTACTGTGAAACATACTTCCAAACACTCCAAGTGCAAGGTGGCCAAATCGAAAGGAAGTTTCTGTCAATTGATTTGTAATCAATTTATTTTCAAATGTGTGATTTGAATTTGAAAGCTTTTCTAAGATTAAAACCAGCAAAATAGAAAGTTGAGCTAATGGCACTTTGCCACAGGAACACGATTACAACAATCACTTAATATCTGATAGTCAAAAATTGAGAACTAGCATTGACCAACACAAAGCTACCAGCCATGCAGTTGCTGGATCTTTTCAAATGGCAAACCCATGCATATGCACTGGTTCCTAATATTTTTCTTAAAGTAACTGGGCCTTAGTAACATTAAAATATACAACTGATAAGATATATTGTTCAAGAGAACTTATCAGTAAATTAAAAAAAATGCGTGTAGTTGAGAGAATGCAAAAACCATCACCTGTACAACATGCCAGTGCCTGTGTCCTAATAAAGTGCTTAAACCCTGAGGAACTAGAATGTCATTATACAAAGGGTTCTTTTCCCTGACAGGCTGATGGCCTGAATTTGCTGATGCGGTACTTGAATTTTGATTTTGTAATGTGTCACCACAGTTCAAATACAGTCGATCCTCTCCTTGTAGAAGTACTTGCTCCTGGTTATTCTGGAAGCAAAGAAAATTGTAACAGTTGTTTAACATCTTAATTCTGAGTTTAGAAAAGTTAAATGTATGAAAATATTTTTTCTAACCTACTTATGTACTTAAGATGCCTCAAGAAAAGGTGACATTTCAATCTTACTAGCTTAAGTTGGCCAGAGATTTTTTTTTTAAATTAAAATCGAGATCAAACCATCTTCCAATATGGAATAATTTATTTTAGGGAGAGACATCCAACAGCTGAATTTTCCCAAGAAGGTTCACTAGACTCACTCCTGGAATGAGGGGCGCATCTTAAGAAAGGTTGGGGCTATACCCATTGGAGTATATAGAAAAATAAGAGGTGATATTATTGAAACATATAAGGTCCTCAGGGGATTTGATAGGGTAGATACCAGGAGGATGTTTCCACTTGTGGGAGAGACTAGAACCAGGGGACAGAGTCTAAGAATAAGAGGACTACCATTTAAGAAGGAGATGAGGAGAAATTCTCTCTCTCTCAAAAAGTCGTATGTGAAATTCTCTTTCCCAGAAAGCATTGGAGATTGGATCATTGAATTTATTCAAGGCAGAGTTAGACAGATTTTCAATAGATAAGGGAGTCAATAATTATGGGGAAGGGGGGGCAGACAGCAACGTGGAGTTGAAACACAACCAGATCAACCATGATCTTCTTGAATGGCAGAACAAGCTCGAAGGGCTGAATGGTCTACTCCTGCTCCTAAGCCCAAGTTTCTATGTTCCAAGATCCTGAAAATCATCATAAAACAGAGGGTGTAATAAACTGAAGAGTAACAAATCTCTAATTTTATATAGGGAAGTCTAAAGTGAGTCAAGATGATTTATGATTCTCACAGGTATATGTTCAAAAAAACCTATGTTTTTGATAGCAACATGAATAAATAATCCCAATTAGGTGAACAGCAGCAAAGGAACGTGTACAGTTTCACTAAGCTGACGTGTGGGTGATTATCCAGCTTTTGGGCATGACATTATCTTCTTAAATTAAAATAATTAAAGCAATACTAAAAACCAAACAGTTTATGACGAAAAGGAATGGAAAATATTGGAAATGTGCAATGAGTATTTTTAGCGAGAAAAGACAGACTTCCATTTCGGGTAGGAGACCCTTTCTTAGAAGATCATCAAAATTCTTTGCAAGGTTTGCGGGCGGGGGGCGGTGAGAAGGGAGTGATGATGTTTTCATGACTTGTGAACTGTGTACAATTAAAGCATCAACCTGCCTCCTGCTGCCTACATGTCAAAAGACATCCACATTACTAGCATTTCTTACTAATAAGAAAATGGGAAACATAGCTAAGAAAAGCACCCTATTCTCTTTTTCAGCTCAGTTCTTGAGCCTTTTCTCTTTGCAGGTGCCAAGTGACATCCTGTGCGTTTCCAGAATTTTCTGTTTTTATTTTAGATTTCCAGTACTTTCTTATTCCTTGTACATTTATTAATTTGGTATTACAATTATCCTTCGAGTTAACAAGGCATTTTTCCATCTGTCCAGAAATACAACAATCATCATACACATACATCATACACCAAGGACTCACTACCATAAGAGGAATAAATTGGAACAACAAAACAGTGAAAGGAATAATTATAGCTCTGATGAGAAATACAAGTGCATGCAGAACACTTTCTGGTCATATTATGCAGAAGCACTATTCAGCTTACAAAATAGAATTCATGAAAATGCAGACTCAAAGTGCTGTCCAGGTAAATGCAAAAAGAAACGCAAGAAAGCATTTTATTCCACAGAATTTTTTCAACATTGTTTGAGAAAGCAGAAGTGAAGAGAAAGCCTGTAACTTACAGCTTCAAAATAAAAAGAAAAAACTGAATGCTGCAAATCAACCAAGTATTGCAAGCAACAGTCATGCCACACAAGTGCCAGGTAATGACCATCTGCCAACAAGAGAGAATTGAACTATCTCCCCATGGCATTACCACTATCAACATCCTGTGGGATTACTATTGACCAGAAACTGCACTGAACCAGCCATATAAACACTGTGGCTGCAAAAGGTCAGAGGCTAGGAATTCTGCAGTGAGTAACTAACATCCTTATTCCCCAAAGTCTGTCCACCATCTACAATGCACATGTCAGTGTGATGGAATACTCTACACTTGCCTGGATGAGCACAGCTCCAACAACCCTCAAAAAGCTCAACACCATCCAGGACAAGACAGCCTGCTTGACTGGCACCCCATCCATCACCTTAAACATTGACTCCCCCAACCACAGTGGTAGCAGTGTGTACCATCTACAGGATGCACTACTGCAATTCATCAAGGCTCTTTTGACAGCACCTTTGAAACCCCTCTGCCACCTAGAAGGGCAAGGACAGCAGATGCATGGGAATACCACCACCTCCAAGTTCCCCTCCAATCCACACACCATGCTGACTTGGAACTATATCGCCATTGCTTCAGTGTTGTTGGGTCAAAATCCTGGAATTCCCTCCGACACCACATGGACTGCAGGGGTTCAAGAAGGTGTCTAACTATCTTCTCAGGGGCAATTAAGGATGAGTAATAAACGCTAGTAAATAAAAATATTGTTAGGAATTAAGGTTTGCCTTGCACCTACCATGCAGGGGTTGACTGTTAAAGCGCTTTTGATGAATTGGAACTGCAGAATTTCTGCTTGCTGTATTATACTTTTGTTTTCCAGATCACTTCCCATTTGTTGTGTACTATCACTGGAAATTGCCCAAAGGTGGTAGCCTTCAGCACCCCAGCTCTGTAAAAGAAAAGGAATAACTTCAGCAAAATATGACATATTAAATAACAAAATCAATCAAGTTATTTTAAACAGAGTATCAAAGAATTTTTGTTTTGCTCCAGCCAATAGGCTAGATGTTCCCTTTAACTTGGTCAAAAACATTAGGTGACCAACTTTCAACCTCAAATGTTGTTACCAGCTAGGCGCTGTAACAATGAAATGGTTTCACATGCCTTTTAGTTTTGCCTCCTTCCTGGTGCAGAAGAGCCCAGTTGCTGGTCTTCAATTTCCTTAAAAACATACAGCTGAGATGGAGTGTATAATGTAGGGAATCATAACCATGAATTCATTTACTACAAATGCAGATTACCAGTACGCCATCCTCAAATAGAACTAAGTTACCTCTGCCACTGAAGGAGGACAGATGTAATTTTTTTCTCCCCTGCTTGTTAGTTGGTTTGTAAACAATGGATCCCAAAAACTAATGGACAGATTTCAATGAAACTTGGTACAAAAATAGGGATTGAAGGAAGAACTGATTAGTTTTTGGTAACGATCTAGATCCAGATCCTGGAACTATTTTTTAAAAAAGGGAGATAAGATTGGAAAATAGGGCAACTTGACTTTAAAAAAAAAATGTTGTCAGTTGTTTTATTTAGAATGTTGTTAATTGTTTTAGAATCTTTGGGATTGTCTCAGCTGCTGTGATGTCACAGGTGTCAAAATGTGAGCAGAGTTTTCAAACAAGGTTGTTAGATGTGAATTTGCCTGAAGCCTCCTCAGTGAGATGGAAGCTCTTAATAAAAAGATTTCTTTACAAAGCATTAACCAGACAGGGAAAAGCGTCAAGGAAGAGTTTTTAAAATTTAATAATGCCAAGTTAACACATCGTGATGGAGGTATATGCTCTACTGCATGCCCTCTTCACTTGTTTACACTGCAATTGCAGCAAACTGACTAACCCACTTCTTTTTACAACACAATTCCATTGAACTGAAGATCTGCATTTTCTACACAAATACAGTACTATTCAATGTGCATCTTGTTGGAAAATAGCATAAGCCACAAATATTTGGAACATGGTTTCCACCGCTTCTTGGAAGTCTACTCACCATAGAGCTGATTTTCATTGGTTCCTTTTTAGTGCCATCAGAATAATGCCTTAAAAATCAATGGAATTAAATAATTAATTATAATGATCAATATGTTTTATTAAGCATTAAATATTAGCACTTCTACCCCAAATATCCATATTTAAGGATCTTAAGTCGAATCAATGTACTTTTTTAACATATGGATTCCATTTCTATGCAAGCACAATTCTTCCTCAATTCAAATAATTGGGGGTGGCAACGCATCAGATGCTGGTTAGCTGGAATCTGAAAAATCACCTGGGGCAGGACAAACAGCACTAATAGCCACAGGACAATTTTTGCTTGCCAGAAAAAACAACCATGTGCCACTTAAATAATTAGATAAAATTAACTTCCTAATAAATTAGCTGCAGGAAAAAAAAACACATTTTTGCCAGCATTAGCCCTAGCCAATATAAAAAAAAATGAATTGGATCCTTGTTAGAGAAACACTCAGGAAACAAGCAACTGTGAATAATAAATTACTTTTGAAATGTCATTACATCTTTCAGAATGATCTCTTTCTTCCCCATCCATCCTTTTAAAAATCTTTCAGGGTGCTTTTCTAACTGGCTTATTCCCACAACAATTACTGAACCAAACTGGACTTTTAATCTAGTGTGATAAAGAAAATCACAAATCACACTAACATGCAAAAATCAAAGGTTTTGATTATAGCATGTTGTTATGTGGCAAATTACTGGGCCTAAATAATATTAATGTTCATCTTTAAGCAACAGAAGGCATTATACAAGCAACAGAAGATGAAGTTTTTCATTCTCTTCCTAAAGGTGTCGATTTAGGTTAGAGAATATTTCCACAACCAATGTTTCCTGAGAGTTTCTCTAACAAGGATCCAATTCATATTTTTTATATATAGGCTTGGGCTAATGTTGGCAAAATGTTTTTTTCCCCTGCAGTTAATTTATTAGGAAGTTAATTTTATTTAACCATCTAAGTGGCACACAGGTTTTTTCTGGTAAGCAAAAATTGTCCTGTGGCTTATAGTGTTGTTTGTCCTGTCCCAGGTGATTTTTCAGATTCCAGCCAACCAAAATCTGATGTGCTGCCATCCCCAATTATTTGAACATTATCTTTGGAGCCTAGGCAGTGAGAGTGTTGGCTGGCTATTCAGCAAATTGGATGTACCACAGGCTCACCAGATTATGCTCTCACCAATTGTGATGCATTTACCAAGTTAGGCATCAGGGACACCAAATGAAATAACTGCCTCAAGTTATCTACAACAATATCTCCACCCCAACTGTACTCTCACTGCTGCAGAAATTCTTATCCACATATCAAACCTCTTGTCACTACATCGTATCAACTTTACGACTTTCTTCAACTTTATGCCCTTTCCCCCAACCTCATAATACCACCCTTCAACTGTCTGAATTTCCCTCCTAATTTTCAGCTTCTCTCCTCACCTTCTTAAAGCCTAACTGTTCAAAGATTTTAGTAATTTCCAAGCTTTGCACTACGGTTCAGTGCCTAAACTTTAATAAAGAGAAGTCCCTCTCCAAAGTGTCTTTCAATGTTAAAAGTGTCAGGAAGATATAATAATGTTATTGGAATTTATTGTAAAATAGTGGTGTGTGCGTGAGAGAGACTTAATTGGATTAATGCCAGCTGGTCTGAAGGCTTTGACGTGTTAGAAGATAAGCTAGGTTTGAAATGTTAAGGTGGTAAACAAGGGGGTGTTTAGAATGTAAGGTGTAAAAGGATATTTGCATTTTTAAATAAACTAGACTATCATGAATTCAAAAGAGGAAGTGAAATGTGTCACCTAGCCAGGTGAAGTTCAGAAACAGTGTGTTTACTTCTCTCAAGGATTACTGGTAAAAGTAGTACTACGAGAGATTTTTATTATCAGAGAGGCAAAGTACAAAGGCATAGTGAAACAATGGGAATTTGCATTCAAAGGTATTCATATGTATAAAGGAGAAAAGGCTATGCGTAAGGGGAGGCATTTTAAGATTTAACATGTGTGAAATACCTTCAGTATCTATGCCTCAAGCTGCTGTCTACAACAAAATGAAGTTAAGGAAGCTCACTTTGAATTGGATTGTTCAGGTTATCATGTTTCTGTGCTTGAGTCTTTTAAAATCTGTTGCCTTAGTGAAAGTGTAACAGGGAGTTAGATTAGTTAGGGGATTTAGAAGTTATTATAGTAGTAATTTGCTGATCTATGTATGTACTTAAAATCATTTCTCGTATTAATAAATGTTTAATCTAGTTTTGTAAAAACCTGTAAGGCTCGGTGGTCTTATTACTACTGAATTCAAAGCCCGCATCTCGAAACATACAAATTGCATAAGTAGTTGTGGCAGTTGTCTCAAGTTTCCCTCTGGGATTTGAACAACTCAGCATTTACCGTCGGCTGTGCCATAACAAAGGTGCTTTGTAAATGCAAACCGCTACAGACAGAATCTATTCTAGCCCTAAAAATGTTGAAGGATTGTCTAATCTTGCTATTGGAATACACAGAGAGCCCACAGGAAACAGTTACTGTGCACTATTAAGTTCTAAAGGATATTTACAGAAGCAATCATTTAGTTTTGAAAATCAGATTGGAAAGTTCAGTTAAAGTTGACATAATGGATAATGCCACATGACATGGGACATAATTAGAATAACTTCAGAAAATTTTTACTTTAATTCCAACTCCTGCCAAGCCTGAAATAGATAAAACCAAGTAATGAATGCACAGTTTCTATACTAAATAGTTATATGCAATAGTACTGCAGACTTTCAATTTCTGAAGGAAATACTCACGCAAAATCTCCACCGAGTGTGCAAAATAGATGAGCACCAAAAACACTCCACAGGGATAAGCCTCCGCATTCCCATGTTACCATAGTAACACTACAATCAGGTGACCATCTAACCAGTTTCACTGCCCCAGTCTTGTTCCAAATATCTGTTCAATATACAAAAGAAATTTGACTAAGTATTGAAGTCCTGAACTAGAAAAACTCAGTCATTTTGCAGAATTATAAAAAAGTTCAATACTCCACATAAAATGAGCAAAATATTTTCAAGCACTGTATTTTTCTCCACTAACTAGATAATTACCAACAAAGGAGGCTAGTTTTCTAGCCACTTCTGATTTGGATTTCTTTCAGTCCCTTTGTGTTATATAACAATGAGTCATAACATCTTATAACTAATCAATCAACGACATCTGCCATTAGACTTGCCCATGCAGTTGTTGCCTTAAATTTTCTTGCAAGGCAGGTTGCTAAGGGTGCCATCTGGTAACACTGCAGTGAAGAAACCAGGCAACTGGGACACTAGTGAACAGAGCAAACAACTGTGTATCTCCTTAACAAATTTGACTAAAAGACAGGGAAATTAGCAGTACAAGAACTGAGGGGGAATTGCAAATTGGAGTGGATGAATTCATTGTCGGGGAGAGAGAGAGGAGGCTAGAGGGGTAGAGAGGTGGTTGGGGGAAGAGAAAAAAAAAGAAACACTGAGGGAACTTTAAAAAAAATTCAAATTCTACACTCTAAAATCCCCAACAATAAAATCTGAAGGAATAAGATTCCATAATTGTAACAGTTACTTCTGGTACCAGTGCGGGTGTCTGACGGGTTATATGTTATCACATTGTTAAACAGGAGGGTAGGTTGAAGTGGCCAAGACAACTTTTTGTGGTGGGGTAGGTTTGTATTTAACCTATAAATGCCGCTTCAAATCACTCGCTGCATTTCAATGGTGAGCCAAATGACGAGGTGCAATTTTGCAAAGCTAGCTAATGCAATGTGGTGCAGCAATTCCTGGATATGTGTTTAACATTGCAACTGCTTCTCACCTGAAGTTATTTGACATCTACACTTAAGTAACAGCAAATACCATTTGGCCTCAATGCTATTTTAACAGCAAATTCTGAAGGACAATAGCAATGATGACCTTGCCAGTTCATGGTGCAGCTCTTGTGCATGCATTAGTTGCTGTATATAAGTAGCATTTTTGTAAAACTGCCTTCAACAACCTAAGCTGGCCTTCATCATTTATTCTATTTCAAAACCAGAAGAACACAGATACACGGCTAGAACCTCAGATCTTTTTGATCCATTTAAAAAGATGCATTAGCTGGCAGCTTTAGTGAGTAAAGTTAAAATATGGTCCATTCCACCAATTGCCGTTAATTTTAATTATTAACTTAAATGCCCTTTAACAGTTATGCATTTCTGTTGTGAATGTTGTGAATGCTCTTCAAAGTTGATCGGTTATATAGAAAAGCATTCCACTGGGATTAAATATCTACACAGATGAGCCATGAAATCTCATACCTACCAGGGTAATGTTTAGGAGTTAATTCCAACTTGTGGGACAGCTGCATAGCTCCTGTACTTGTATCCATTGTGTAAACTAAAACTGAACCACTGGCAGAATGAGGAAAATCATCAGTTAATAACCAGTTTTCAAAAAAAAAAATCAATATATATGTCTGTGAGCATTTTTATTCATCAAGATAAAGAGTGTTAATACCAGGAAATGGAAGACAAGCCAATTTAGATAGATTATCAGCCTCAAGTATTACAAGGACACAAGATAATTATCCATGAGGATGGCAAGAAAGATGCTCAAGGTTCCAACTGTTTCTTAAATAATTCCAAGGGTTTTCCCCTGCACTACACTCTCTGGAAGTCTATTTCATGTACTGAACGCTCTGAAGTACTTCTGGATATCAGTCCTAAACTTGCCTTTTACAAGTTTTGAGCCTAAGCCCCTTTGTCCTATTCTCAATAAGATGCCAGATTTACCTTTACAAAGCACCATTTATTACTTTATCTATATCTATTTAATCACCACAGGCTTTTCCTTTCAAGGATAAAATGCCCAATCTTGTCTAATCTTTCCTCAGCTCCGACTTTGACAACAGAAATCAATCATAGGATTCTTCTCATTACTGCTTCCAATGCTAGAATGTCTTTGTGTCTTGATGAACAGAGTTTAGCAAAGTAGTCATAAAGAGTGACTAGACCAAAAACACCACACATTTTTATCATGGTTCTCCTGATTTTCATTCCCTACCTAGCCACATAGCCCTGCTGGTTTTGTCGATTGCTGTTTCGCATTGGTTAGACATGTTGAGTGTAACATCTAGCAAGATCTCTAACCTTAGAGACATCACTGAGCACTTGGGTGAGTAGATGCTGACCAAAGAAAAATCAACATGCATTTTAAGGTTACATCTGACTAATTAAACTGAATTTTTAAGGTGGTCCAGTGGGGACATGCATACAAATGTTGTCTACATGGACACTCAGAAGGCATTTGATACCACAGGTATCATAAATTAGAGAGCCTTAAACAACTAAGATCGCACTGAATTTAAGGTAACCTTGTGACAAAGACTGGTATACTGGTTAGGATGTTTGAGACAAGGAGTAGGGAGTAAGTTTAAATGGAACATTTCCTGATTGGTGGATACAGTGAAACTATTTCCTCCAATGGATAAATCTAGAACAAGGGTATAATCTTTACATTCCTCAGGGTAATGTCCTAGGCCCAACCATCTACAGCTGCTTGATCAATGTCCCTTCTTTCCATAAGGTTAGAAGTGGGGATGTTCGCTGATGAATGCATAATGTTCATCATCATTCGCGACTCTTCAGATGCTGAAGCAGTCCATGTCCAAACGCAGCAAGACCTGGACAATATCCAGGCTTGGGCTGACAAACGGCAAGTAATATCCACGCCAGACAAGTGCCAGGCAATGACCATCTCCAATAAGAGAGAACCTATCACCACCTCCTGACATTCAATGGCATTACCATCGCTGAATCCCCTACTATCAACACCATTGAACTGGACTAGCCATATAAATACTGTGGCTACAAGAGCAGGTCAGAGGCTAGGAATCCTGCGATGAATAACTCCTGACTCCCCAAAGCCTGTCCACCATATACAAGGCACAAGTCAGGAGTGTGATGGAATACTCTCCACTTGCCTGGATGAATGCAGCTCCTACAAACTCAAGAAGCTCGACACCATCCAGGGAAAACAACTCCCGCTTGACTAACACCCCATTCACAAACATTCACTCCCTCCACCACCAACGCACAAGTGCCAGCAGTATGTACCATCTACAAGATGCAGTGCAGGAACTCACCATGGCTCCTTAGAAGCACCTTCCAAACCCATGACTGCTACCATCTAGAAGGACAAGGGCAGCAGATACACGGGAGCACCACTACCTGCAAGTTCTCCTTCAAGCCACTCCCCATCCTGAATTGGAAATATATTGCCGTTCCTTCACTGTTGCTGGGTCAGGATCCTGGAGCTCCCTCCCTAACAGCACTGAGGGTGTACTACATCACATGGACTGTAGCGGTTTAAGGAGGCAGCTCACCAGCACCATCTCAAGGCCAATTTGGGATGGGAAATAAATGCTGGCCTAGCCAGCGATGCCCACATCCCATAAATGAATTTTAAAAATTATAGTTCGGCCAGTTGGAAGTGAAAGCAGAGAGTATCTTTTCACAGAAAGGCTAGGTCACTTCCCCACAAGGTTGCGGATTCCAACTCAAAATTTCAAGACTGAGATTGATAAATTTTTTGTTAGTTAAGGATATTAAGGGATATAGAACTAAGGCAGGTAAATGGAGTTGAGGTACAGGTCAGCCATAATCTGATTGAATGTGGGAACAACATTCAATGGCCTACTCCTGTAGATGTCTCTTCCAAATTCACTTCTAGCTATTTTAACAGCTTTCACGGTAGCCATTTTTCTTTACACTGGTTTGGAATAAATTTAATCTACCATTTTTCTTAGTGCATATTTTGCCCAACAAATGCTGTAATTTTTTAATTAAATGATTGATTTCACCAACCCTTCTAGTTTTGGCACCATCTCTACATTTAACTAACTTGTATTCAGTTTGTAAATGTTGTGTTGATGTAAATTAGAAACAGTAACTTGTGCCTTTCATGTGGAAATTTGTGAAATGCCTTTGGGTAGTCTGGGTCATAGGACTTTATATGGTCACTTGGGTCGTCACTGACTCAAAGAGGTCAAGCAAGTCAGTCAGGGAGTATCTTCCCTTCTGACTTAATACTGAATGTAGTTTACTAGATTATAGTAGAGATAATATTCAGTTACTCATTTGAGGCATAGCACAGTGAATTTCAGAGTAAAGCTCACTTGTTAGCTCACTTATTCTCTGTTCCCAAACATGTGCCTTAAAGGGGCATTTGCATACTGCATTCATGTTACATTTCTCTATTTCTCATACCAACCCCTTGCGGTCACATGCTCATATCCTGATGTATTTTTTTCTTTTTGAAATTTACTTTATAGCTTCTGCCTCAATCACTCCCTTTAGTAAAGCTTTCAGCTTTTTTGTTTTACATCCCCTTTAAGGATAATCCTCAATTTAGGTCTCTTACCAATTTGCTAACTGCGGAGCCAATCTGTTACAATTATCTTTCAAAATCTTTCATTATTTTGAAAACATTTTGCATCATCCCTTAACCCTCCCTATGCCAGGGAAACACCTCCAATTTTGCACCTTTCTTCATAAATATAACCTCTCGTTATGGCTGTCAAAACCTAATGTACACATTATTTGGCATTTGTTTCATGCACCGTTGAAACTTTAGTGTCAACAAGACAGAGCCCACTTACTTCGCACACCCAAAGGCCATTAATTTGTACTTGTTGTTTATTGCCACACAAATACCATCAGTAACTTCTTGTGCGCACACGCCATGCAAATTCTGAAAAGTAAAATTATAATTTTTACATAAATATGATACATGCAACACAGCACAAAACAATCCTTGCTCACAATAATTTCTACAAAACCTCTTGCTAGGGCTGCACGATCACCAGCTTCAATCTTAAGCTAAATAAACTTATCTTTCAAAATATCAGCCTGCTGACTACTTGCTCAATATGATTGATAATTTCCACTCTATACTGTATATTTAGACACAATATTCTCATTATTCCAAATGAAAAATAGTACAGTTCATTAATAATAACAGCTACATATTCATTTTATTTCCATATGTTTATTTAAGAATAACTCCATCACTTTGCTCATGGTTAGTCAAGGGGATATAGCATGGTATTGTTGTAACAGGACGTGGCAGGCAGACCTGGGCAACTTGCATCACAGTTCCACAAAGTGGCACAGGGCAAGAACAACAGCTTTTAATGTCATCCATTAAAAGCAATAGGTGTTGTTGTTACATCTTAGGCCTTGAGATATTTATTACTAATGTCACAAAAGTGTCCCTAAATTGTGACAACAGAAAATCAGGGTGACAAATAGGAAGGCTTGAGAGAATTAAATATGTACATTAATAACCATCAGGGACCAGTCATTAAGACCAGATATCATTCATGATTTTATCCAGACTACTTTAGTTCTATATACGGTCATACAAAAAAAAATGCGACTTTAACCTTTAATTCTTTCGTTTTAATCCACCTTCAGCTTCCAGTGTGCTATTCTACAAACATTTCCATGAAAGCCATTGTGATGATGGAATGCCATCTTTCTATCACCATTTCAGTATTTGTATGCTCATGCAGGTAACATCTCGTTGAAGTACAACATGATTCAAAGCAAAACTCCATCTCCTCTGTCCTAATAAGCTTTAATCTCCAATCTCCAAAACAGCACCCTCTATCGACCCCCTTCCACATAGCATCGGCATGAATTTTTCCACTACCCACTGTATTCTTATGGTTTTGCTAGCCAAAAGGGTAAACTCATGTCAACTTGATCAGTGATGTCCCCTAACCCGCTACGATCTGCATCTAGGTTGTGCAAGGTAACTTCAAACATAGTAAAGGGAAACATTCACAGAGATATCAAGGCTGTTTTTAAATTAAAAAATCACTTATATCATTTATTTTTTCATTGACTGCATTAACTGCATTCATGTCCAGATTAAAATTTTTGATGTAGAAGATTCTAGTCATCAGCCTCTACTTTTCTTCAGGGATTTGAACATCAATATCATGGTATGTAGGACTACACCTACAATCCCTACACACAGAATTATTTATTTTAGCAATGCTATGTGAGCTGCAAAACAGGCTCTGTTTCTTTATTTAGGGAGAATGTCTTAGCGCATGGTAAAGCTCCTTAGTCATACACCACTCAATGCTGGTCACACAGCAAAACCAGAAATCTAGCAGCAGGTTGTCCATCTTTTAAGTTAGGGATACTGCACAAGGAAAGAAAGAAAACTCTATCTTTTCTAAAATAAAGAGCAATGCTGCATTATTCCTGAACTTACAATTTGTTCCCAACAAAAACTTAGCTCTGAATTTCAAATATCAAATTCAGTTCTCAAAGCCTCCATCACATAATTAACTGAAATATCAGTTAATGCATCTCAAATGAATGAAAAGTTTTCAACTTCAATATACTGCAATGATATACAAAATGTCACAATCAAAATGCGTTTTACCTCAGCTGTAAGTTTACTGGATACAGGAGTAATGAAGCCAATCCGACCATCATCAAAAACCACAGCAAAACCATCAAGGGTTGCACAGTATTCCATATCTTTGATATGTACGGATTCAAAATCTAATGAAGGGCCTGTTAGCAAAAAATCAATGCCAAACTATGCTGTAAAATTCAAACTAGCATTTGCAAGTAAAACACAAATAGTTCTATATTTGCTGTATGCAGTACATTCTGAACTAACCAGGGAATTTTTTGAATGTGTTGCACCAATTGCAAAGCTATTAAGCCCAACACCGTACAAAAAACAACTTGTCACACTGAGATGATCCATGCAGGTGCTGTTCAACATATAATTAATTCAGTGTGTTTGCAACAGTGAAATTATAAATCTCTCTCTGATTGTAAGGATATCTGGACTTGTCATTGGGCAATTATGAAAAGTCTGCTGGAGATCATATCAGTTTGCTGAGATCTTTTGCAGGTGGCAGTGGAAATAGTATCAGGTTCTGTAAAAGGACTTGCCAAGAGGCTGGCATGTCCTGGAGTTCACGCTCGCTTAATGTTTGTATTTTGGCAACATCAGGCATTTGCAGCACATTAATGAAAAATATTTTGAATAACCAATAGTAAAGAACTGAAAACCTGAACTCGAAAACATGGGGAATGAGGAAATGGCAGACACGAACAAATATTTTTTGTCTGTCTTGATGCTGAAGGCCCAATTACTTGGTTTGGCCTACATATGCCTCCAGGCTTTCAAATGTAGTTGATACTTAACTACCTAGCAAGCCACTCTCATTTGTACCAAATCACTATAGAAAAGTTGAATCAGATGGATTGCAGTGTTCAACACTTACTCAAGGACAGTTAGGGGTGGGCAACAAATGCTGGTTTTGCTCGCAATGCTCACATCCCATGAAAGAATAAAAAAATCTTAGGGATAAAAGCCGACAAATTCCCTAGGACCTGCATGCATCCTGGGGCAAATGACATAGCTACAAAGATGGTGGATGCACTGATTTTCCAAAATTCTCTGGATGCTAGAGTGGCCCAAGCAGATTAGAAGTTAGTGAATGTAACACTGTTATTCAATAGAAAGAGAGAGAAAAAGAGTGAACTACAGGACAATTAGCCTGACATCTGTCATCAGGAAAATGCTGGAATCTATTAAGGGCATCTTAACAATGCAGTTAGAAAATCTTAACATGATCAGCCAAAGTCAACATGGGTTTCTGAAGGAGAAATCGTGTTTGTCAAATTTATTACTTTATTTGAGGATGTAACCAATAGGCTAAACAAAGGAGAACCAGTAGATGCAGTATACTTGGACTTCCAAAAGGCATTTGATAATGCAAGATAAGGGCTTCTGGAGTTGGGAGCAATCTATTAGCGTAGATGGATGATTGGTTAATAGAAAGGAAGCAGGGCATTTTGATAAATGGGGCATTTTCAAGTAGGAAAGCTGTAAATAGTGGAGTGCTGCAGAGGGTTATGAATTTTTGGAATCCCAGAGGGTTGTGGGCATTCCATTGTTGAGTACGTTAAAAGCTGACATGCTGATTTTTGGTCTCTCATGGAACCAAGGGATATGGGGAACAGGTGGGAAAACGGAGCTGAGAAGTTCAGCCACGAATGTACTGGATGGTGGAGCAGGCTTAAAAGGCCCCATGATCAAATCCCGCTCCTATTTCTTTTGTTATTATTCTGCAAAGTTTAGATACTCAGGCTATAGTTTTACTAGCTGAATTTCAGCACAGTAAATATGACTACCTTACCTCGTGAAGACTGTAGGTCTACAGAAAATGGAACTGAACAAAGATTAATGGCTTTCCTTCCATTTGTCAAACCATCCCAGTGAATAAGATGGAGTATCCCATCATTAGTAGCAATGACCAAATCATCCTGCATGGACTGCAAACTGAGAAAAGGGAAATCATTATTAGTATGGAAACTTTGATCTATTACAATAAAATTAGAGTGGAATTCGCTAAGTTTATCACTAACTGGAAGATACATGATCCAATTCTAAAATATTCTACTCAACCAACTTGGTTGCGATATTTCTACATTAAAAGTCCTTGTTATTGACTGCATTCATAGGCATTAGACATCACTAGATGGAATGAAATGCAATGGCATTCTTCCTGGTGAAATATTTGTAAACAAATAAAGACCTGAAAAACATGTCTTCATACAGAAGTTAGTTAGTGTGGACAAATCATTGTTGAAGCAGGTGCCATAAATTCTCTTTAAAAGATAATTAAGGAAGGAATTAAAGGTTCTGGACATGCACACTGTCAGAGGAGACATTAAATCAAATCCCCATCTGTCCTAGCAGATAGACATAAAAGATCCAATGCCATTTTTCTTCCCTAAGAGCAGGGTTTTCCCCCCAGTGGTATGTGCAAGCAGGCTACACTTCAACCAATGGCACCAAAAGCAGATTATCTGATCACTTATTTCACTATTATTTGTAGCCATTTTGCACACATCAAAGTCCTATGTTTCACTACATTAGCATTCCTATATTCCTGTGACATCAACAGGAGGGAGGCGAGAAGCTGGTGAGTCATCTCATTTTTTTTAAGTAGCAATGTTGATTGTCTAATTGATAAAGGAATAGCAGGGCTGCTTCAACTTCTAGAGTGCACATCCTGTACTATGTGGGAAATCCAGGATGCTTCCTGTGTCCTGGATAACCATATGTGTAAAAGTGTCTCAATTGCAGCAGCTCGAGTTCCAAGTTTCAGAGCTTGGGTAGTAGCTGGCGTCACTGCAATGCATCCATGAGGTTGACAGCTTTGTGGATAGCATGTTTATAGATATGGTAACAGCTTAAGAGTGGTTTGCTCAGTTGTACAGGGAGGCACAAAAGGCAACTGAAAGAGAAATAGTGGTCGGAAATTTGGTAGTTAGAGGAACTGACAGGTGTTTCTGCTGTAGCACATGTGAGTCTAGGATGATATGTTGCCTCCCTGATGCCAGGGTCAAGGATGTCAGTGAATGGCTGGAGAGCACCTTGAAGGGAGAGTGTGAATAGCCAGCAGTCATGGTCTACATTGGTATCAATGACATATGCAAAAAGACAGAAGAGGTCCTGCAGTCAGAATTTAGGGAGCTATGTAGGAAATTGGCAAGGACTTCAAAACTAATAGCCTCCAGATTAATTGCAGTACCACACACAAGTGAGCATAAAAATAGAAGGATAAACAGATGAATGCACGGCTGGAAAGCTGGTGCATGAGGGGGCAGGGGTTTAGATGTCTATGATATTGGGACTGTGGGGAGAGGGCACTTGCACAGGTCAGACAGGGTGCACCTAGACAGAGCTGCGGCCAATTTCCTTACCGGGCAATTTGATAGTGCTATCGGGGAGTGTTTAAATTAACTTGGCAAGAGTGTGAAAACCAGGAGGTAATATCAGAAAGAAATAACAAGGTACACAGAATACTGGGAGAGCCAGATAGTGTGAGAGTAGAAGATAGTTAAGTTATTAGGTGGGTCCAAAGCAAGGGAGAAAGTAATAAAGGCTAAATTAGGGTTACTATGCATGTATGTTAATGTGAGGAGTGTGGTAAATAAGATTAGTGAGTTACAGGTGCATTTTACCACATGGAAATATTATGCTGTGGCTATAAAAAAGACCTGGCTCAAAGAAGAGTAAGACTGGATACTAAAAATTCCTGGATACAAGATGTTCAGCAAAGATAGGAAAGGAAGTAAAGAGGCAGGGGTGGCAGTATTAAGGAGAACAATGTAGTGTGAGGGAGCAAAAGAGTGAGGATGCCCCAGAGGGTTCAAGGATAGAATCTATTTGGCTTGAGCCGAGGAACAAAAAAGATGCAGTTACATCTGCTCGGCATGGTCTATAGGCCACCAACTAGTAGGGAAGGTGTGAAGAAACAAATTTGCAAGGAAATTACAGAGGTCTAATAATTATATAAAATTATAATGGGGGACTTTAATTATCCAAACATAGATTGGGATAGTCATAGTGTAAAGGGCAGAGGGAGGGGTGAGTTCCTAAAAGTGCGTTATGAAAAATTTTCTACAGCAGTATGTTTCCAGTCCAATGAGAAAGGAGGTACTGCTAGACCTGATTCTTGGGAATGACGTGGGTCAAGTGTCAGTAAGGGAACATTTAGGGGATGTGATCATTATATCACAAGGTTTAGGCTGGCTATGGAAAGGGTCAAGGAACAACCCAGAGTAGGAATAATTAACTGAGGGAAAACCAACTTCAATGGAATAAGAAGGGATCAGACCCAGGTAAGTTGGAATCAAAGGTTGGCAGGCAGAAGTGTAACTGAACAAAGGGCTGCCTTTAAATAAGACAGTTCAGAAACTACCAAGATATATACCAATGATGGGGAAAGGGAAGGCAAACAAATCTAGAGTTCCTTGGATGATGAAAGAGATAGAGATTAAGGTGAAGCAGAAAAGGTGTGTTTATGACAGATGGCAGGTGAATGATACAACAAGCTGACTGCAAAAAGTTCAGGGGGGGGAAGTGAAAAAGCAAATAAGAGAAGCAAAGACAGAAAATGAAAAGAGACTGGCAGCTGACATAAAAGGGAATCCAAAAGTCTTCTAGAGGCATATCATGGCAAGAGAGTGGTAAACAGGACCTATTAGGAACCAAAAAGAGGATTTACGCATGGAGCCAGGGGACATGGCCGAGGTATTGAATTAATACTTTTCATCTGTCTTGACCAAGGAAGATGATGCTGTGCATTCAGATGCAGTTCATCCAAAGTCTTGAGGAGTAGGATGATCCTGAGCCTACAGATAGCAGGATATCTATCAATGCTGTCTTGGGCATCTGGTTAAGTCCAAATAGCAAAGTATTTACAGCACAGAAACATGTCATTTGGCCTAACAGGTTCATGCCTATCGACATAAGTCTTCTCTCACACTTCTTCATCTAACCCCATTGGCATATCCTTCTAATTCTTTCTCCCTTGTGTCTAGCTTCCCCTTAATTGCATTTATACCATTTGTCATATGCCAACTATTCCTTACGTAGCAAGTTCCACATTCTAAGCACTCTCTGGGTAAAGAAGCGCCTCCTGAATTCCCTATTGGATTTATTCATGATTATCTTATACTTATAGCTCCTAATTCTCATCTCTCCTGCAAGTGGAAACATCTCTATGTCTACCCTACCAAACCTTTACATAATCTTAAAGACCTCTTATTTCATCCCAAAGTCTTCGCTTCTGTAGAGAGAAGAGCCCCAACCTGCTCAATCTTTCATGAAAGTCATAACCTCTGTTCTGGTATCATTCCAGTAAATCTTTTTGCATCTTTTCCATATATATCTATGTCCTTTTTATAATATGGAAACCAAAACTACTCAAAGCACACCAAGTGTGGTCTAACCAAGATTCTATATTAGTTTAACATAACCTTTTTGGTTTCAATTCTGTTCCTCTACAAATGAATCTCAGTGCTTTTAGTTCTTTTGATGGCCTGACTAATCTCAGTGACTTCTTTAAGTGACGTATATCCATATCCACAGATCCTTACATTCTCCTACCTGTTTAGACACATGTTTTCTCAGGAGTATAGGGTCTCCCTACTGTTCCTATCAAAATGTACTGCCTCACACTTATCTATATTGAAGTTAATTTGACAATTACACTTTCTTCCTCAGTTAAATAAGTAGGCTTTATCACTACTGAAAGTGTATATCTCTTCTCCATCAGCCCAAAAAGCTCTACAGATGTAGATTTTGTTTGGCAGATTGGTGGATTTCAAGGTGTGCCAGATACCTAGCTGAGCAAAGCAAAATCCAGTGAAAGAGGGATGAAAAAAAAAATAGCTTTTGCGATTGGCAATAACAGAAGTAAGTTGACCACCCAACAACAATAAATATGAGATAACAGAAACTACAAAAAGAACTGAAATAAAAACAAAAAAGTGTTATAAAGATAAAGCAGGTTCCATCCATCATGGCAAGAGAAAATGAGCAAACATTTCAGTGTAGGCTTCATCAAAAGGGTGCTTAGATAAAGATTCCACACCTGAAACACAACCAATTTGCAATTCTTAGGTGTTAGCAGACCCAATACACATTTCCAGGATTTTTCTATTTATTGGAGTTTATACTTCAACTCCATGCAAACTGGCCCTAGAAATAGCTCCCCGGAAACTGTGAACTGGGATAAGGAAGCAGCACCAATAACCTGCACCCAAGGGTGTAGTGCTATTGGAGCACTACTCTGGCACCTCCTGAGTACCACTGGATGATAAACTCTGCTGACTGGCCATCCGTTCTGTTGCTTCATATCCGGTTGTGATGGCAGTGTGGTTGGGGCAATGTGGTCAGAGGTCAGGTTGGCTTGGTCCAAGCAGCAGTGGGAGCTGATGTTACATGGTACGGGGATGGAGGAACAGGTCCAGGAGGGCAGCTTGGACACCAGATTGTACCCACTTCCGTGCAGTTCAAACACCTGGAGCTGGGAGCTGGCCGCAGTAGCTGCCACCTGAGTTGTGCAGCCTGAGCCAGCTCCGGAGCCTGGTACTCGATTCAAATCGGCTGGCTGGTCCTCTGCTGAGCTGGGCCACCTGCCAAGCCTTCCGGATCCTCAATGCGTTTGGGGATGAGCTTGGCTCCCTACCTGACAGCTTGGGCCTCCTGGAGCAGCTCAGCAGCCTGAACATGAGTACTATCTGCCTGAGCCAGCTTCTCTCCCTGCCTTGGCCACTGCCTCCACCTCAGCAGCCTGTGTGTCTGGGAACCAACTGTAGGCCCTGCTCAGGGACATCTTCCAGCCTGGCCTCTCCCTTCTGAACCCCATCTCTGCCTCCAATAACCTGATCAAGGAGCTACCGCCTGGAGTTAGTCACTTAACAGTCCTTAGAATGGGTATCAGCTCAATATACACAGTCTTTAATCACCTTTCTATAGTGATAGAGATTATCCTTAAACAGTTATATTTTTTAATAAACTTTATATCGTATGGCAGCCAAAACTGTGACCTATTCTCTCAATGTGGCCCACAGTGCTTTGTTAGAGTTCTTTATTCTTTCATAGGATGTGGGCATCACTAGCAAGGCTAGTATTTATTCTGAAGAAGAGTCATATTGGACTCAAATGTTCAAAGTTTGTCTCTCCACAAATGCTGCCAGACTTGAGCTTTTCCAGCACTGTGTTTTTATTCCAGCATTTACTGACCTAATTGCCCTTGAGTCGGTAGTGGCGAGCCACCTTCTTGGCATCTGAGTGTCAGGGTTCGGGTGAATATCTTGTTTGCCAATTTCCAAAGGTAGATGCTGGGAAGATGGTTCCTTTCATGGGGCAATGTAGAACTAGGGGGCACAGTTTAAAGATAGGGGTTTCTGTTTAAGACAGAGGAGGAGGAATTTCTTCTCTGAGGGTTGCCAGTGTTTGGAATTCTCTTTCACAGAGCAGTGGAGGCTGAGTTAGACAGATTTTTCATCGACAAGAGAGTCAAGGCTTATGCAGGATGGAGGTTGCTGGCGAGAAATGAAGTTAAGGCCACAATCAGTTCAGCCATGATCTTGCTGAATGGTGGAGCAGGTTTAATGGGCTGAATTACCTACTACTGCTCCCATTCCTTATGACTTTATATGCCCCATTTGAATTTACTTTCCACTGATCTCAGTGGAATCCACTCCATTAATTGTCTAACTGGATTTTCAATCTGCAAGATTGGTGTTGATTTTAGTCCTCACTGCCTCCAATATTGAAGCTACTCGTTTCCAGCAGTAACAAATGCAGGGGGACTTGGTGCATTGATGGCAACAGTCAGAACTGGAGGGAAACCGTTTTGTAACCACATGTGGCGGTGTGACTTGTGACACAAAGGCGGCCAGCACAGAGGCCACATTGAGTGATTTCCACTGCATTATCACATGGGGCACAAGGGCAAGTTTGGCTACGAGTTCCTGAAGTTCGGGCTGGATGGTAAGAATTGACTGGAATGCCTGGAGCTTGCAATGTGGCTGTGAATCTGGAACCTGGGGAGGTTAAGAGGTAACAGAGTGAAGGCTGCGCCCAAGGTCCAGGGCCTCATGCTGCTGCTGTTGAATGTCTCTGAGTCAATGTGCAGCAGCAGCAGCAACAGTAGTATCCTTCCTGTACAGCTCCCTTACTGTAAAAATAAATGCAGACCTTACAACTCCTTGTACACAGCTCTCTTATAAACCAACATTTCAGTGCTTTTGAAGCTCAAGACTCCTGCAGCGTTAGCCTACTGAACATTAATTCGTTGGAATGGCCTAAGGATGCAAAATGCAATTTAATGTTTGTATTCACCGTTAGTAGCTTTACATGGAATTTACAGCACAGAAAAAGGCCATGTGGCCCACCTCATCTATGTTGCTGTTTAAGTTCCACACAAGCCTCCTCCCACCTGTCTTGATCACACCATCAGGGTAACCTTCAGCTTCTTTCTTCCTCGTGTTTATCAAGTTCCTTGAAAATATCTATGCTAGAATCATAGAATGGTTACAGCACATAAGGAGGCCATTCAGCACATTGTGTCAGTTCTCTGCAACGGCAACTCAGCTAGTCCCACTCTGTGATCTTTCCCCTGTAGCCCTCTAAAATCTTTTCTCTTCAGATAATTATCCAGTCTCCTTTTGAAAACCACAACTGAATCTGTCTCCACCACACGATCAGGCAGAGCATTCCAGATTCAAACCACTAGCCGCATAAAGGAGTTTCTCCTTATGTCGCTTCTGGCTCTTTTGTTAATCACCTTGGGGTTCACAACCTTTTGCCGATGGGAACAGTTTCTCCACATTTATGCTAGCCAGACCCCTCATGATCTTGAGCATGTCTAACAATCTTCTCTCAGCTTTCTCTTCTCCAAGGAGAACAGCCCCAGCTTCGTCAATCTATCCACATAATTGAAGTCCCATCCTCGGAACTATTCTCCTAGATCTTTTCTGTAACATTTTCTAAAACCTTCATATTCTTCGTTGAGGCTGAAGCACTGTCTCATGAAGATTCACAACTTATTTGCTTTTGTACTCTGTGCCCCGATTTATAAAACCCAGGATTCAGTATAATTTATTAACTGCTTTCTCAACCTGCTCTGCCACCTTGAATGATTTGTGCACATAAGACACCCAAGTCCCTCGGCTCCTGCATTTTCTTTATTTGATATCATCTATCCTCGTTCTTCTGACCAAAATGTATCATTTCGCAATTCTCTACATGAAATTTCATCCGCCACATGCCTGCCCATTCCACCAGTCTGTCTACATCCTCTTGAAATCTCTCACTATCGGTCCTCACAGTTCACAATACTTCCAAGTCTTGTATCATCTTCAAATTTTAAAAATGTGCCCTGTACACTCGGGTCCAGGTTATCAATATAAATCAAGAAAAGCAGTGTACCCCCTCTATATACCATCACCCAGTCAGAAGTAAGTTTTCTGTAATTCATGTCTTTAATAGGCTTGAATTAAATAACTAAACTGCTGCATAATTAAATTCCAGCTATGCTAAAGACTAAAGATTCAAAATACCTCATGCCTAACCGGTACTAATATTTTTCACTTAAAAAGCATAGCTATACTGACATTTGGGGACTCAAATGATGAATGCATAAGAAAACAACATAATAGTAGACTTAGAAATTGTATGGCCAGCACATTTTCTTAGAGCCCCCGCACCTCAAAATTTGCCACTGTACCACCAGTCTGCAGCTGCTTCCCTTCTGGGCTTGCTACCATAAACGATAACAAAAACCAGCTATGCTCCTTATTCTTGACTTTTAGTGTGCAATTAACCTTCAGAGTGACAGGAATGGTGCATTAGAAATTGACTGCAGACTGCCAGTGCAGAGTTGCTCTGTTTCCGTAGGAACTAACCACTTAGTTCTTTGGCCTATAAATTTACGCACTAATTTTTCTAGGTAACACTTAAGAACCAAAAGTCCAGAATGCTGTGTGCACCAGAATGTCAGAACATGCAACAATGTTAATATTTATATGAATCAACAATGATAAATGCAGCTCTTCAAGTCAACAACCAGTGTATATTGCTTTTTAATGACACTTTTGCTTACAAACACCAAATAAAACACACACTGCACAAATATTCATCCAAATCCTGGGTTAAAAACCGCTCTAGACTTCAACAACAGGTGGCTAACATGGGGAAAAGAGATTAAATGATTAAGTGAGTGGAGGTCTTGACTAAGCATTATAAACAAAATTACTCTCTGCTATATTAAAAGGAAGTCAGAATATACACCAAGGCAAATCTAGCAGGAGCATTAGAAGCTGCCCTTATCCTGCCTTATGGCTGGAATTCCACCGATTGTTCCATAACAATACATGGGTTAACATAAAGCAAAATGAAAAGCCCACCCACATATCAGGCTCACAGACAAACCATTGCATTCCAGTAGCAAGTAGTAAGAATAAAAATGAAGGAAAATGCAGTCACAGTGTATGAAGATTTTAAAGTGTTTTTTTTTTAAAATTCCATGTTACAATCACAAGGTGAAATAGTGAAGTTTAATGATTCTTAGGAGCAGCAAAATGTTACACAATCCCACAAATAAACGGAATTAGATGACCCCCACCTTGAAATGGTTTGATAATTTTTAAATGTAATTTGATATTAGAAATCAGAATGATTCGTCAGATTATAGGTGATACATGTCAACTTCAAATCAAGAGGCAGGAGAAGAAATGAAAGGAGAAAATCAAGAATGACTCTGATAAATGTAAGGTATGTATGAAAAGGGCTTCTTAGGCTCTGAATTTCACATTTGAAAATAGTTTGATAATTTCAGTTCAAGATCCCCCTACTTTCCACTTGGCACAAAGCTCCAGCACTGTTATAAATGGCAAAACTCAAGTCTTGTTATATCATAGCTTTCCCCTCAATACTTCTGGCAAAATATAATTAACTCCAGTTAAATGAATCATCATAAATTACATCTAGTAAAATCAAACTTTAATCTTAGAGGCAATTTCAAAGTCAAAGTCCCCAATGCATCATGAACAAACAATGGCTATTTAAAAAAAAAATTACAAAGCAATTTGTAATAGAAGATAAAAGCAAAAAACTGTGGATGCTGGAAATCCAAAACAAAAACAAAAATACCTGGAAAAACTCAATAATAGGAGAGACTGGGAATGTTCAAGCATTACCTTGTGATTTTTGCTTGGAAATCAAGCACTTTCTTCATCTCCACAGTTAGGGATGGAGCGCACTGTTCCTCCTTGTAACCTGGAGTTACTTTCACTCTTGGATTTCCTCTATTAAAAATAAGTCAGTTTGTTAAAACGATATGTAATCCCATTTACACACTGCAAGTATTCATATAAATATACAGCAAAACCATCGTGTAATGGCAAGTGACAAGCAAAAGGCTTGACTCAGCAAGTGGAGGCTTTGGTCAACAAAATTACTTTCTATTGTAAAATCCATTTTAATCCATTAGGGTTTAAAAAATTAGATTTAAAGAGCTGGACATGTTGATAATTTTTGACAAAAACAAACAATGGCATAAAATTTCCACTGTCTGTTATATGCCTTTCTATAAAATGGGAATGCTTACAGAAGTTTTAACCTGATACGGTCGGTAATTGAGATTATTCATACTGGTTGGTGTGGAAGCAATAAAAAGTAGTGAACCTTTGACATTGATAAGTTAGACAAACCAGACTGCCCATAGTTTATCAAAAGGGGACATTAACAATGAATTAATCTTATTGCTCACTGAAAGACAGTGATGTACAGAACTTGTTGCTCTTAAAACCTTTGACCCAGAAGCAGTATAGTAAGGAAAATATGTAATTTCTTTAAAATGACCAATCCACAGACATTTTTAAAAAATATTTGAAAAGGATCTTTTAAGAGTTTACATCAATTGTAATTTCCTTGAAGAAGGAATGCTGCCCATATGATCTGGCAATCCTTGACCTAGAAGCAGTACCAACAGGAGGAAGATACAAAAGCCATGCAGACAGAAGAGAAGATAGGAGTCACTGCTGTAAAGATGATGATAAAACTACAGGGAGGCAATCAGCACATAGGTGCAGACACAAAAAGAAAGTGAACAAAGATGGAAAAAGGAACACAATTATTGAGAGAAGCAAATCACTCCCAGGAAGAGGTCAGTTGTTTGCTGTTCAGCAGAAAAGGAGATAGGAGTTCTTGGAGCCACTGTGTGAATTGGCTAAAAAAAGGCCTAAAAACCAAAAGGCTGTTTGAATAGCTTGGAGACGCTAAAAGGTTGGGTATTTTACCAGGGAGCCAAACTGTGAACTGGGATGTTATTGGTTGGTTGCTTGAAACAAAACTCTGGAAAGCTACACTGTTGTGACCCGAGGGGGAAGAGGTTTGTAGAAGTGTGCCTTGCTGATTAGAATCATACCAGCGAAACATGGAGGTGAAAGCTGCTGTTGGATTGGACTCCTAACTTAACCTGTGAACCAGGAACAGAATATTCTGCAACTGTGTAACAATGTACTGCCACATATCTGCAGGGAGTCTTGCAGGTGCTTGTGGTTGATCTTTGCTAGATCGACTATTTAAACTGAAATTTGCATTTTTATTTGAGTATCATTTGCCTGTTAATTCATGTTTAATTTGCTTTGATGCTGATTCATGTTAATGTAAAAGCTACAAAAATTGGAATCCTGTTGGTAATTTCTTCATTTGGGGGTCATTAAGTAAATTTGGTTATTTTGGTTTATGGTCCCCCACAGGGATCGTAACAAGCTGAAACCAGTCAGCTTTGATCAATTCCAGGTTAGGGAACAAATAAAATGGAGACAAGTTTAGATTACCAAGCTTAAAGCTAAACCATTTTGATTCCAAAATCTGCACCTATTTCATATATTGAACGAGCACCTTGGGAAACAACTAGCAAACTGCTTCTCAGAATGAAGTTAATAATCAGAAGGTTCTCACTTAAAGAGTGGCAATTTCAGAGTCCTTATGTTTGAAAAAGCTTGCCTGGTTCATGCCAGACTCCTGTTAGCTGGAGGCCATAATGGGCTGAAAGATCAGTACAGAGAGCTACTGTAGCCTGAAAATCTCATCTACAGTTTGAACTCAAACTTCAGCTTCCCTGCTGAAAGAGAATAGTAATGAAATGGGAGGAAAAGGGTAGGGATAACATTACAACAGATCTGTTAGGGACCTGCTAACATCTGAAAGCATTCAAGACTTTGGGGGGGGGGGGGGGGGGGTGGTTTCTCATGTTCCAACGCTCCCATCTCTTTAATGCCTTCACCAAAGAACTAGCAATTCAATATGACATTAGCAAAAGGACCATCAAGACTAAGCAAGAATTCCTCTTGAAAAACAATGTTCTAAATCCTTGGAACATGCATAATTCAACATCCATTTGATACGTACAATCAGGCTGTTAACCAATTGCAAGAATGTCTTCTCAAAGTACCAAATCAATTACTACAAATTAGTTTACTCAGCTTCCTCATTGGAAGAAGGGAAGAGTGGCTTACTAAAGTCACCCCGTATTTACTTGATACATGTCCAAATTCAGAATTAATGGTGGATAGTGAAAAATATTTGTAAGCCGTTTGGAAAGCTCATCAATACCTATCATAGAAATTCTAAAACCAAAATCAGTTAACATGTGCCAGCATGAAAACATTTAATATGAATATCAGTGTTGATTCTATGTAACTCATTACATAGATCGGGAAGGGGGTCAGATAGAAGTAGAGAGAACGGAAAAGACAAATGGGGAGCTGGCTGTTGCAGGTTTGTCTGCCTGCTTTTTTGTTTCAGTTGTGGCTCAGTTGGCAGCAATCTTACATCTGATTAAGGTGGTTCCAGTCTCAGGACTTGAGCACAAAAATCTAGAATAACATTCCAGTGCAGTCCAACACCCAATTTTACAAATACAGCCTAATGGTTCAAGATCCTGATGAGCCCCCAATTTTGTTAGGATCCTCGTAAAGGCCAATAACATGAAAGAAGTGAACATCCCAAACAACCCCAACATAAGAAATCGATGGACAAGATTTCACTTTTTAATACTTTTACTGTAAACAAAAACAAAAATAAACATGAACTAACATGCAAATTGTATGCAGCAAGATCCCACAAGCAATAATGTAACAATGATCAGATAATCTGTTTATAATGTTAATTACAGGATAAATATTGGCCAGGATATTAGGGATAACTCCGCTGCTCTTCCTCAAAATAGTTCTGGGGATCTTTTACATCGACGTGAGGAGGCCTCAGTTTAACACCTCATCTGAAAGAACCATGTTCCCTCAGGACTGCACTGGAATGTTATTCTAGATTTTTGTGCTCAAGTCCTGAGACTGGAACCTTCTTAATCAGATGTAAGCTTGCTACCAACTGAGCCACAAAAAGCAGGCAGACAAATATGCAACAGCCAGCTTCCCATCTGTCTTTTCCTTTCTCTCTACCTCTATCTGTCCCCCTTCCCAATCTATGTAATGAGATACATGCAATTAGAAGCAAGAAAAATACGCCTACAATGCCCAAGTGGGCTTAAAATAGGCATTCCTGCTATATGCAGGACAATAAAAGTGCGGGACTTAAAATTTTTCTATTTGTCTTTTTAAAACATTTACCAGTTTAAGTTCTTCCAAACACATTTGTAAAGTGATAAAACAGACTGCAGGGTCAAAATAATTCTCCCCCACCCACTCCCTACTATCCCCAAGGGCTCTGAGATTTTCTCGAAGGTTACTTTTTGATGATGAGAGGCTGGTTTTTGATTTTCGGGGGCTCCTTAGATCTAAAGATTTAATTAGAATCCAAACTGTTCTTGAAACAGGAATTTGCAGACTCGCTCTATGCCTACATGACCAATATTAAAGCAAACTCAAGGTCTGGAAAAGGTTGGGCTCTTTTGGATCGACTGATAAGATACCAGGGCTGGTTGGGAAGCATCCAAGGATACTGAATGAAGTGAGAGTGGAAACTGTGGAGGCACTGGCCATACATTTTCCAGTTTTCCTTAGATTTGGCAGAGGTACCAGAGGACTGGAGAAATTCAAATGTTACACCCTTGTTCAAAAAAGGGTGTAAAGATAAGACCAGCAACTACAAGCCAGTCAGGTCAACCCCAACGGTGGGGAAGCTTCTAAACATTATTCTGGACAAAATTAAGAGTCACTTAGGTAAATGCCGATTAACCGAGGTAACAGAAAAGGTTGATGAGAATAATGCTGTTGATATGGTGTACATGGACTTCCAAAGGCATTTGATAAAGTGCCGCACAACACTTGTGGGAAAAGTTACAGCTCATGGAATAAAAGGGACAGTAGCAACATGGATAAAAATTTGGTTGAGTGACAGGAAACAGTAATGGTTAATGGATTTTTTTTGGACTGGAGGAAGTAATAGAATTCCCATTGCTGGGACCCTTTCCCTTCTTGATATATATTAATGACACAGACCTGGTGTACATGACACAATTTCAAAATTTGTGAATGATACAAAACTTGGAAGCATTGTGAACTGTGAAGAGGATAATGTAGAAAATTAAAAGGACATAGGTTGGTGGAATGGGTGCACAAGTGGCAGATGGAATTTAATGTGGAGAAAGGTGAAGCAAGACATATTGGTAGAAAGAATGCGCACAGACAATATAAATTAAAGGGCACAATTCTAAAGGGGGTGCAGAAGCAGGGGGACCCAGGTGTAAAATGTGCATAAATCATTGAAGGTGACAGGACAAGTTAAGAGTGCAATTGATAAAGTATACAGCATCCTAGGCTTTATTAATAGGGACATGAGGTATAAAAGCAAGGAAGTTATGTTAAATTTGTAACAGTACTGGTAATTGGCAAAAGAAGCAATGGCAACATGAGGAAAATCTATTCCACGAGTGGCTAGGATCTTGAATGCACTGCCTGAGAGTGCAGGAGGGGCAGGGTCAATCGAAGCATTCAAGAGAGAATTCGGTTGTTACCTGAAAATGAAGAATGTGCAGGGCTAGGGGCAGAAGGTAGGGGAATGACACTAGGTAAATTGCTCCAACAGAGGGTATGTGCAGACCCGATGGGCTGAACAACCACCTTCTGTGCAATAACAATTCCATGATTCTGTGACAAGACTCCCAACATTTTCTACAGATCAAACCATTTTTTTCAAAAAAGTAAACATGTGCATCGACAGTCAAAAAGAGCTTGTATACAGCCACTTCTATAGCAGAAACATTTAAAGAAAAATCTAAGGGGAACAGAAAAAAAAAATGGATTTCCTCCACAATATTTTTCTCCCTCTACCTCAGATCTCTCTAAATGTTATTCCAAAAATTATTTATTGGACAAATATAAAAGAGGAAGAAAGCCATTGGAAAGGATTCAACTTTTCTTCTTTGTTTGATTATTGCTGTTCCACCAGTAGTTTGTAAAATTGAAAGCCAGGCCTATTTTAGAGGGAAAAATAAAGTTTAAAAAAAAATGTTGGGAAATCATTTGCGTAATAAACAAAGTTGTTGTAAGTGTGAAAGTGAGCAATGCTGCTTTTGCCCACGCCCTCCAATCATAGCTTCTGTCTCTGGAGGAGCAGCAAAATCGGGAGAGGGGGAATGTTTGGAGGTGCCATAATGTAAAGTAATATCATACAGGTGAAACCTTAAATTTTTGGCCCTGTTTTTGCTTTCTTGTGATGCTGAGGGCAAATTCACCTGCTGCCCCTGCATTTTGAAACCTGGTATGTGCAATTATGTGAATACAAACTCTTTACCTCCCTCTTAAACTGACTTGTAACACAAAAGTGAAATAAAATTCACTAAACAATCAAAATTGACTCTAAGGAGCTACGGTACAAAGGGTGCAAAGATGTCAGTTATCGACTTTCCAATGCTCACCATATTAATTCTGACTTCATGCAACCCAAGCTCTTCTAATACGTTTTCTGATATAAATACGATTCCTAGTTCAGATGAATTTTAGTCAATGTTTACGACATTAGCTAAGGGTGCCAACTAGCATCCTTCATGGGGAGGTGGTGGTGTAGGGGTATTGTCACTAGACTGGTAATCCAGGTCCCCAGGGTAATGCTCTGGGGACCTGAGTTCGAATCCCACCACGGTAAACGGTGGAACTGAATTCAGTAAAAATCTGGAATCAAATGTCTAATGATGGCCATTGTCAATTGTTGTAAAAATCCATCTGATTCACTAATGCCCTTTAGGGAAGGGAATCTGCCTAAACATGTGACCGTGATCCACAGTAATGTGGTTGACTCTTAAATGCCTTCTGAAATGGCATAGGAAGCTACTCAGGTCAATAAAAAGTCACCCGAAATGACAATATTAAACCCAGCTCTATCTATTCCTAAGCCCTCTTACTAACATCTGGGGGCATTCACAGACTAACAGTAAGTCATACTTTCAGAATCGTATCTTGCAGATCACCACCTGTCCCACCGGCAGGACAGACACAGCAGGCATATATACAGTCGGAACGGAATTGCGCTGGGAGCCCTCAACATTGACTCCGGGCCCCCTGAAGTCTCATCAGCTAAAACAAGAGCAAGGAAACCTCCTGATGATTACCACTCATCACCCCACCCACCTCCACTTCAGCTGATGAATCAGTACCACTTGGGGAAAGCACTGAGGTTGATAAGGGTGCAGGACTTCAATGTCCATCACCAAGGGTGACTCAGTAGCACCACCAAAGACCAAGCTGGCAGAGTCTTAAAGGGCGTAGCTGCTAGACTAGGTCTACTTCAGCCAACAGAGGGAAAAACAAACTCACCCTCACTAACCTGTCTGCCGCAGATGCAACCGTCCATGACAGTTTCGGTAGGAGTGGCTATCGCACAGTCCTTGTGGCAACGAAATCCCAGCTTCACATTGAGGATACCCTCTATCATGTTGTATGGCATTACCACCGTGCTAAATGGGATAGATTTCGAACAGATCTAGCAACTCAAGACTGGGCATCCATGAAGCACTGTGGGTCATCAGCAGCAGAATTGTACTCAAACACATTCTGTAACCTCATAGCCCAGCATATCATTACCACTTAACCCTGGTTCAAAGAAGAGTGCAAGAGGGCACACCAGGAACAGCATCAGGCATGCCTAAAAATGAGATGTCAACCTGGTGAAGTCCAACACAGGACTACTTGTGTGCCACACAGCAAAAGTAGCAATTGATAGACAGAGCTAAGCAATTCCACAACCAACAGATCAAATTTAAGCTCTGCAGTCTTGCCACATGCAGACGTGAATGGTGGTGACAATTAAACAACACACTGGAGGAGCAGGCTTGACAAATAGCCCCACCCTCAATGATAGAGGAGCCTTGCACATCAGTGCAAAAGATGAGGCTGAAGCATTTGCAAAACTCTTCAACCTGAAGTGACGAGTGGCCGATCCATTTCGGCCTCCTCAGGAGGTTCCAAACATCATAGGTACCAGTCTTCAGCCAATTCGATTCACTCCAAGTGATATCAAGAAATGGCTGAAGGCACTGGATACTGCAAAAGCTATGGACCCTGACAATATTCCAGCAATAGCACTGAAGAGCTGTGCTCCAGAACTTGCCAGGCCCCTAGCCAAGCTCTTCCAGTACAGCTATAATACTGGCATCTACCTGGCAATGTGGAAAATTGCCCAGGTATGTCCTAAACACAAAAAGGAGGACAAATCCAACCTGGCCAATTAATGCTCTATCAGTCTACTCTTGATCATCAATAAAGTGATGGAAAGGGTCATCAGTGCTATCAAGCGACGCTTGCTTAGCAATAAACTGCTCACTGATGCTTATTTTGGGTTCCATCAGGGTCATTCAGCTTCTGACCTCATTACAGCCTTGGTTCAAATATGGACAAAAGAGTAAACTCCAGAGGCGAGGTGAGTGTGACTACCCTGGACATCAAGACAGCATTTGACCGAGTGTGACATCAAGTAGCCCCAGCAAAACTGGAATCGGGGGAAAACTCTCCACTGGTTGCAGTCATACCTAGCACAAAGCAAGATGGTTGTGGTTGTTGGAGGTAATTCACCGCAGTTCCAGGATATCACTGCAGGAGTTCCTCAGGGTTGTATCCTAGGCCTAACCATTTTCAGCTTCTTCATCAATGACCTTCTTGCCATCATATAGTCAGAAGTGGGGATGTTCGCTGATGACAATGTTCAGCACCATTCACTACTCCTCAGATACTAAAGCAGCCCTTATCCAAATGCAGCAAAACCTGGAAAATATCCAGCCTTGGGCTGACAAGTGGCAAGTAACATCCACGCCACACAAGTGCCAGGCAAAGGCCATCTCTAACAAAAGAGAATCTAACCGTCACCCCTTGACATCCAATGGCATTACCATCGCTGAGTCTTCCACTATCGACATCCCACAGGATACCACTAACCAGAAACTGAACTGGACTATCCTTATAAATGCTGTGGCTACAAGAGCAGGACAGAGGCTAGGAATCCTGCAGCAAGAACCTCACCTTTTGACTCTCCAAAGCCTGTCCATCATTTACAAGGCACAAGTCAAGAGTGCAATGGAATACTTTCTACTTGCGTGGACGAGTGCAGCTCCAACAAGAAGCTTGACACCATCTACAGCAAAACAGCCCATTTAATTGGCACCCTCTCCATAAACATTCATTCCCTCCACCACTGACGAACAATGGCAGCATTGTGTACCAACTATAAGATGCACTGCAGAGACTCACCAAGGCTCCTTAGACAGCACCTTCCAAACCCATGACTGTTACCAGCTAGAAGGACAAGGGCAGCAGATACATGGGAAACACCACCAACTAGAAGTTCTCCTCCAAGCCGCTCACCATCCTGACTTGGATATATAATCCCCGTTCCTTCACTGTTGCTGGGTCAAAATCCTGGAACTTCTCCCTAATAGCACTGTGGGTGTACCTTGACCACAGAGACTGCAGCGGTTCAAGGCGGCAGCTCACCATCACCTTCTCAAGGGCAATTAGGGGGGGATGTGCAATAAATACTGGCCTAGCCACTGGCGCCAATATCCCGTAAATTAATTTTTAAAAATTGCAAAAAGCAATGAATCAAATACTCAAAAACTTTTAAGATGTACTGTTTCAATCTCGGATTAATGTTGCACTTTTTTTGTTAATGGACAAAAAAGGAACAACTGCTGAATCAGAGTACTGAGCATAACTGAATGAAAGGCAATTTTGTATTCTTTGCCTTTTTGGACCATTTCTGCAGACTTCAGGGAATGTCTGTGGCCAGAAAACTGGTGGCAATGCAAATTTTGAACACTTACACATGTACATTATTCACACCACTGTGTTTTGTTGTGCAACAGTAACAGAACGAATTCAGAGGACATGTGGCACATGACGTTTCAAATCAAAAGTGTTTGCATGCTGAATTTATCATCCTAATTTGATGTATAATTTATTTATATATTAGTAGCCAAAATGAGGCCACAAATAAAAGTTGCACAGCAAACGATAACAGGGTTTAACCAATTTGATTCCTACAGTGCTGTATTTGAACTCTACTTGGCAATATCTTCGTTATCAGAGGTTATCTTCACATTTAAAGGTAGCATTAATCCTGTGCTGTATATGAAAACCCAGGGGAAACAGCAGCAACATTTACAAATGTATTATAATGCAAGATTGAAACAGGACTGAAGGACTTTGATATGATCTGTTGGTTGTGGGATGCTTAGCTCTGTCTATTGCATCCTGCTTCTGCTGTTTAGCATGCGAAGTAGCCCTGTGTTGTGTCTTCACCAGGTTGATACCTCATTTTTAGGTATGCCTGCAGCTGCTCCTAGCATGCCCTCCTGCACTCTTCATTGAACCAGGGTTGATCCCATGGCTTGATGCTATTGGCACAGGGAGGGGTATGCCAAGCCATGAAGTTAGATTGTGGTTGAACATAATTCTACTGATACTGATAGCCCACAGCACCTCATGCTTACCCAGTCTTGAGCTGCTGGATGTGTTCTGAATTATCCCATTTAGCACGGTGGTAGTGCCTCACAACACCATGGAGAATATGCTCAATGTGAAGATAGGACTTTTAGATGGGGCCTCATCTTTGCAAGGACTATGCAGTGGTCACTCCTACATATACTGTCATGGAAATACGCATCTGCAACAGGTAGACTGGTGATTCATGTCTAGTTGGTTTTTTTCCCCCTTGTTAGTTCCCCCACCTGCTGCAGGCCCAGTCTGGCAGATATGTCCTTTGGACTGGGTCAGCTTGGTCAGTAGTGATCCTACCAAGCCACTTTTGTGGTGGTCATTAAAATCCCCAACCCAGATGACATTCTGTGCCCTTGGCGTCCTCAGTGCTTCCTCCAAGTAATATTATTCTTTTCTCTTGCTCAGTTCTTTGCAGCAAATACCTTTCAAAAAAACATACAGATCCTGACTTCTGCTGCCAAAAACAAGTTTATGCTCCTTATGGAATGCCTGCCAATTAATGTTCACTTTTTTTCCAAAAGATCCTGAACAACCCACTTGTGTCCAACCTCATAGGTTAAATGCAAGTGAACAGCCTGTGCTTCTCTAAGCTTACTTTTATATAAAGGATTTTAGGGGACATGGTAAGAGCAAAGGACCACTTGGCAAGCACCAACAAGTTTGAGAACTCCACCAAAGTGTTACATCAAAACCCTTGCTGCCATTACCAAGTTCGTGAGGTCAGTTTATTTGAACTGCCCCCATTTTCACTGCAGCAGCTCGGCGTGCTTATTTTTTTTTAATAGAGAAGAGAAAACATTCAAATTATAAATCCACCAATAAATTGAGAGACGTTCTTCAGGTTTGTTTGCAAGACGTTGCCATCAAAACAACTCTGTTTGACCCAGTGGCATTTAAAGTAATTTCAGGCAACGTGGAGCAGTAAGTTGTAGAAGGAATCCTATTTCTAACTCTAATAATTAAGATGAGAGTCTAATATTTGCAGCCATTTCAATACTCCATAATGGAGAGCTTGCCTCCAAGCCACTCACCATCCTGACTTGGGAATATAAATGCCATTCCTTCATCGTTGCTGGGTCAAAATCCAGGAACTCCCTCCCTAACCGCACTGTGAGTATACCTACACCAGATGGACTGCAGCGGTTCAAGAAGGCAGCTCATCAACGCCTTCTCAAGGGCAATTAGGCATGGGCCATAAATGTTAGCCTAGCCAGTGATGCCCACATCACATGAACGAAAAAAAAAATCAAACAATGTAATATGCAAATAGGCATTTGGTACTACAGAACATGAGTATTGCTGGAAAAAAAAAAGTCGTCAAAGCTTTTCACCTTGCACTCTTCATGACACTTCGCAAGTGTGTGTACAGTATAAATTGTTGTCTTTCCCCTATATTGGTATTCTTGCAAAGTGTCCTAAAGAGTGCAAGACAAAAAGCTTTGACCTGTCTCTTTTCTCAGCAATGCTCAGTAATATTCAGTGCAATAACAGAAGTAAGTATGAGGCCATTGCGAGATTCTTGTTGACACACTTGCTCAATTAGCATTGAGCAGGAAATTATACAGTGCCAAGTGTAAATGCCAGTTCAAACGTTCCTAATAAAGGTTAAACGTAGATGTCTACTGTGAGGAACTAAGATCTTACCTTCTATATTTTTCTTGTAAAATAGTAACGAGCATCTCTCTATATATCTCTAAAAATTTCAAACCAGATCTATGTCTGTCTGTGACCCTGAACAAAAGGAGCTAACTGGCAGTATCAAAGAAAATCGCACCTCACTATCCATGAACAACTCCCTGTGGGCTGCACATACCAAATTCAAAGAGTTATACAAAGGCCAGCTGCATATCATAACCCAGCCTGGCTAACAGGAGTCTGCTTGTCTACTAAGACAAAGGGCTTGCAACCTTCCTTTCAATTCTTAATGGTTGAGACATTCAACAATCAAGGGGGCCTAGGTGAGGGATACACATCCTCTGTCAAGGGCAGCGTGGAGAGATGGAAGTCATGTGACATGGACTTCTGGTTTGTGGAACCAGTAATATTGCCTTTCTGTACTGCAAAGTCTCAGGTCTGCCATTTTACTATCCAACTAGCAGCATCACAGAGCAGCAGCTCTGGCCCAGAGTGGACACCTGGCCCCATCTACACTACTTCTATTAGAAATTCTGGACCAGCACCTACAAGTCAGATTCATCTCTGCATGCCTATCTCATCATGTGAAGTCAACACCATTGGAGTTAGTAATTATCCAACATCAGTTTTCAGCTCACCGACCTCTGAAGAAATACCTCAGTGGACTTTGACTCTAGAACCCACTCAAAACACTTTCTTTTCTTTGTAGTCTCTGCACTATAAATCTTTATTTTCTATATCCCTCTCTGAATGCAAAGCAACAGTGCCACCTTCCTCCTGGGTTTTGAGTGCGTGCAAATAAACTAACCCTTTGAGTTCATCCTATCGCGAGTTTGCTGTGGGATTATTAATAGAAAATTGGATCACACCAAAACTTATAAATGGGGAAACAAATCAAAACACCTTTCCTCTCTCCACCCGTCCATGAGCAAAGAAATTAGTGTTTTTTAAATTAACCCTCCTCCTATTCGCAACACTACTAATGAACTTAAAGCATCCATTCCCATCTTTCACAGAACTCTACTTTTGAACTGCTCCAATAAGGTTTCTGTCTCATCCACAGAGCTGAAACAGATCTTACCAAAGCCACAAATGATATCTTATGTAACTGTGACAGTCCTTCTTGATCTGCCTGCAGACTTTATATGGTTGACCACACCACCCTCTAACTTTTCTCCATTGTCTTCCACCTGGCTGGGACTGCTCTTTACCCAATTCCATTCTTATGAAATTATAGCCAGAATATCAATTGCAATGGCCTCTCTCCCTGCTCCAGCACTATTACCGCTGATGTCCATCAAGGATCCATCTTTGATCCCTCCTATTTCTCATCTACATGCTTCCCCAGTGAAGTGGCATAATCTGAAAGAGCGTTAGTTTTCACATTATGCTGACAACACCCAGCTCTACCTAACCAACACCGCTCTCAATCTCTCAATTTAGCAACAATGGAGGAATAATTAGGCTTCTTAAACATCATCCAGTCAGATGAGCAGAAATTTCATCCAAATATTGGGAAGGCTGAAGCCATTATTTTTGGTCACCACACCAAACCACTTTCCTTAGTTGCTGATTCCATTCCTCTCCCTGGCAACAGTCCAAGATTAAACCAGCTTGGTCTCAACCTTGGTGCCGGATTTGACCCTGAGATGAACTTCCTACATCATATTCACACCTTTACTAAGACAATCTATTTCAATCGCCGTAATATTACCTGACTTCACCCCTCTCTCAGTTCATCGGCCACTAAAGACCATTCTTGCCTTTGTTACCTCTAGACTTAACTATTACAATGCACTCCTGGCTGGTTATCCCTATTCTGCCCTTCGTAAACCTGAGATCATCTAAAACTCTGTGGCCAATCTTAACTTGCATAAAGTCCTATTTACTCTGCTTATTGGCCTACATTAGCTCCTGGTCAAGCAACATCTTGCTTTTAAAATTCTTATACTTGTTTTCAAACCCTTCCACTGCCTCATACCTTCCATTTTTTGCAACCTTCTCCAATTCCACAACCCTCTGATGTGTGGACTCTAATTCTGGCCTCTTGTGCCTCTCCAATTTTAAATGCTCCACCGCTGGCATCAGTGCTTTCTTTTACCAAGGTCCTAAGCGCTGAAATTCCCTCCCCACATCTCTCTGCTTTGCGACCTCACTTTTCTTATTTAAGACACTCCTTAAAATCTACCTCTTTGATCAAGCTTTTGATCTACCCGACCTAATATCTCTGAATGTGACTCATTGTCACAATTTGCCTTACATTACTCCTGTCATGCATTTTGGCACATTTTATGTTAAAGGTGCTATACAAATATACGTTTCTGTTATATCAATTTAATGACAATGATAAAGAGCAGATGTAGCGCTGACCCCATTATGTCTGCAGTGGTGCACTCTAATTGGCCTTCCTGCTTCAGCCTAGGGAGATGGTGGATTGAAAACTCAGTCAGAGCTCCCACTTCCAAATGTTACATGATGCAAACATAGGGACAGGGAGAGAATGTGAGAGACACCTCAATGTAATGGTTTGCCAATGCTCAACGCCTAGGTTCACAAGTGAAGAGTGCCACCCTGGAAAGGTGGTTACCGATGGCTCAAGGAACCATACACCAGCATGAAACAGTTGGGGTGGAGTAGCCCACAAAAGTGGCTGCATCATGATTCACCAAAAAACAACATAAATGACAGTTTTTGGTGCTGCTATGTGATTCAAAAATACTATGTAATACTATTGTAAGCTTTCAAAGGCAGTACTTCTTACAATAGCATGTTTCGACTAAAAACAAACCAAAACAATCTTCAAATATTTAAGTCAATGACATTATGACTTAGGAGGATTGAAAAAAAATGCAATAATGAAAATCAGATATGGTAGCAAGGAAGCTCACGGTGTTAAGGATTTTTTTCCCCCAAAAGTCCATATATAAAAAGATAACCACTATCTGGCATGGAGGGAGAAAAATATAGGGGATAAAGAAAACATTTCAAATCTTTCCAGGTTGATAGTTTGAACATCTATCTGGGGAGCTTTCAAGGGATGTTGAAAGTTAACATTTGCAATATTAGATTCATATATAAAACTAATAAGGTCAAATTATACATGTGCAGAAAAGTTTAAATGAGGAAAGTCTCTACAATTTGAAATTAAAAGGGATAGGAAATCCAGCTATGTCAGTCAGACCATTGTCTTGCAGTTTTTTTTAATCTTTTTATATTAAAGTATTCTTCATTTCAGAGTCTCCTTTCTTGGCCAACTATAATTTTTGGCCCATTTCTTGATTTTGAAGATTGCATAATTGCGATGATTCTGGTCTACTGGCAACTCATTTTTCTACCCTTCCAACTCTCCCTTTTAACTTGGAACTCAGCCTCCAATACTTTCCCTTTCTGTTTCTCTGTATAATATAATGTAAAGTACATTTACACAAGAGCAAACATGGTGTCCAAATGTGCCAATCTTCCAGAGGCATTTCTATTTTCAGCTTAAGGACTCAAAATACAAAAGAAAGTTCAATTCACTGTGCCCATCTTCAAAAAGTACTAAGGATCAGTGAGGGCCATTGCTCTTCGCCACATGCGTGGCAGCCATCTGACTCTCAAGGCAACAGCCTAAGAGCCAAAGCATTTTAGATACTTTACCATACTGCAATGAGTGACTGAAGAATTCAGCTCTAGAGGGACAGTGCTTGCCACAGCTGGTACATGCATAAAACGCTGTCACATGATAGAACCAATGTTTTTATTGACTCTTGATGTCCAGAGGTTACCACTTTTGAGGTTCTGCTTTCTAATTTAACCTCTAGCTGTTCATTCTCCCTAAGCAGAGCCTCTTTAGTCCTACCTATGTCATTGGTACTAACATGGGCCACAGCCACTGGATCCTCCCCCTCCCGCTGCAAGTTCCTCTCCAACCCTGAGCAGCTGTCCTGAACCCTGGCACAGGCATGCAACACAGCCCTCTGGACTCTCAGCTGCAGAGAACCGTGTCTATCCCTCTGACTATGCTACTCCTACTACCACTACATTCTGATTGGCTTCCTGTACCACAGTGCCATGGTCAGTTCACTCATCTACCTTGTAGTTCCCATTCTCATCCAGGTAACCTGCAAGAACCTCAAACCTTTTGGGCAACTGCAAAGGCAATCCCCACATCTGTCTCACTTGCAGTCACACACTGCTGTCCCTGACCACTGACCAAATCAGAAGGCCCTATCCAGGTTTGATTTTTTGCTTCTAGACATGTTATAAAAGAGTTTACTGCCAGATCTTGTGTGTAGTGATACACCTTCAGTGCTAGATCAGAAAGGAAGCAAAACAGCAGAAAGAGAATACACCAAAGAGTTAAAACAGCCGGATTTAAAAAAAAATTCATTCATCGGATGTGGGCATCGCTGGCCGGGCCAGCATTTATTGCCCATCCCTAACTTTCCTTGAGAAGGTGGTGAGCTGCCTTCTTGAACCACTGTAGTCCATGTGGTGTAGGTACACCCACAGTGCTGTTAGGGAGGGAGTTCCAAGATTTTGACCCAGCTACAGTGAAGGAAAGGTGATATATTTCCAAATTAGGGTGGTGAATGGCTTGGAGAGGAACTTCCACGTGGTGGTGTTCCCATTTGTCTGTTGTTCTTGCCCTTCTAGATGTTAGAGGTCATGGGTTTGGATGATGCTGTCCAAGGAGCCTTGGTGAGTTCCTGCAGTGTATCTTGTAGATGGTACACACTGCTGCCGATTAATCACCATAGTACTGGGTTATAGCGTTTGTATCATCTTACCCAGAATCTGATGCAAGGGGCAGAATATTAAGATTTGTAAATAAAAATAGGAACGTTTCAGAATATTTTGACTATTTTTCATAGCAAGGATTTGAAAAATACAATTTACTTTTAAAAGTGTTTTTAAAAGCAAGTGTATTTTCAGAATTGAAACAGGCAAAGAGATTGCAGTTAAAATGCAATAAACAAAGCTATCAAGTTGCTTCTCTAAGGATTGTAAGCAATAAGAAATTTCTAACTTGCCTGTGTAAAGCACCTCACACCTATTTTATTAGGAACTCTGATTCCTAGCTTCCAGCAAGGCTGAGCCTGCTGGTTGTGAACAAAGGATAATAAAATCAAAGATAAAAGCATTTCCTAAATGAACAGTTCACCCTGAGGTTTGCACATTGAGCAGATGAAAGATGAAATTTAATGCAAGAAATGAGGTGAAATATTATGAATGAAAAATGAGTGTAGAAAAATAAGCACTGATAAAACGGACGGTGAATTCAGCCAAGAGGTAGGGGATTATTGATTATGCAAATATATGCATGGGTCAGCATGGCCTACATGTCAATATGAAACATTGATGATAGCGCCAAATTAGGATGATGATGAATTTGGATCTTGTATAAAACTACTCAGATTTAGTGCCATAATTTGGATTTGTAAACAGTGAATGTGTTCCTACATAAAAGAGTTGACCTATTGTATCTACTTGTACAAAAGAACCCAGGGCTATAATTCCATCCTTGTGACTTGCGTTGTACATTTGAGTCTGGCTTGTGCACTTCTGCAGCCTCTCCAAAGAAAGAAACAATGAGTGGTGAGGATGAGGTCAGATACAAATTGCTAAGCTGCTTCATTTCATAGGAAGATGAACATATAGCAGAGCAATTATGGTCAGTTCAATCAATACATTAGAAGGTAGGGGCAGCAAGTTGGAGAATGGTATTAAACTAAGTAGTTATTGTGAAGAAGAACATCAGCACAAGCTTGATGGACTGATTAGCCTGTTTCTATGCTGTAATGTGCTAATAGTTTTATGGGTGGTGGGGTAAGAGGAAATACATTTGTGAGCCTGAGATTCTTTGGAAAACATACTTTCCATTGAGTTTCTGCAATAATCCCCAAATTAAACCTGCTCATTGATGTATGGTATCGATCACAAAGGGTCATCTATGTCAATTAAGCACCACTTCCATTTCAAAATTAAAAGTTAAAACTCACTTGGGATATACTGGTTCATATAAGCATTTCTCTTGTCCTGAATACACAATGTCAAAGAGCAAGATGTATCCATTTGCAGTCTGAAAGAAACAAAAATCAAAATTATTACACTTAGTAAAAATGTAACTAAAGTGGCCATTCTTCCCAATACCATAGAGGCATTTTTGCCACGGTAAAACATACTGCAATAACAAAGGTGCAAGACAGTCAACAAATTAGGCATGTTCTTTTGTAAATTTATGAATATAGGTTTTATTATGATTACCTTATACTTCTACACGCACAATGTTGGATGCCAAGAGCCTGTGATATTTAATACATTGAGTTCTCTTTTAAAAGCCTGGTATGACAATCCTTCAGCAGCACTTATTAGCTGAGCTTGAAGTTGACAATTCAGCTATATAATAGGTTCAGCTTTTGTTTTATGATCCAGAAGCTTTTCAAACAATACTTTTAGGTTATGAGCAAACTTGATTTTCTCCCACTACACAGTTAATTTTGAAAATAACCTAGATAAAAAAAAGACTGCATTTGTGTGATTACAATTTTCATGGAGAAGTAGTGAAAAATGACAAATTCACTAATATGTAAAAACAATGCTCAGTAAAGTTGCCAAAGGGCTGCATTTGAGACTTGCAAAGGAAATCTCACCATAGAAATGGAGTTTAAGTTGTTGATCTGCCTGAAAGAAAAACAGATAATGCAGCCTTTTAACCAAATAATTTGTAAGTTACTACCCCAGCTGATGTTCAAGAAAAAAACACTCAAGACTGGCAAACTGGCTATAACCCCTGATATTTGTATGGGTCACTATTTAAAGTAGTAAGGCTCAAGAGTGAATTGTCCATTCTGATGGAGATAAATATTTCAGACAAAAGTAAAATATTTCAGATTTCCAGCATCTGCAGCAAGAACAAAAAAAGCTGCAAAAACTCAGCAGGTCAGGCAGCAACAGGGTGAATGTTTCAGGTTTTAGCAGAACTTATCAAAAATCAGTATTGACTTTTGGGGATGACTGACAAAAAGGATGAACCGTTCAAGCTAACTGCTCACTCAGAGGTAGAGATTTTCTTTGTAGAGGTAATAGTCTTCTTTAATCACAAGGTTCTTTTATTCCCTCTGTTCTTCTTCTCCCTAGCAGGTGTAATAGGTATTCTTATCAGTGCAAGGTAAAGGACAGAGTATCAGAGGTTGGAGGTTAAATTTTTACATACACCAGCCTGTCACAGATAAAGCTGAGTACCACTAAATTGCTAGCAGTCTAGATTAAGAAAGAGAAGTCCACTCAGATGTCATCACTCATGCATAAGGTGGGTTCAGTCAGAACTGAAGATTCAAGTGGAATGGATAAGCTCACTGCCAAAAGGCAGCTCAATGACTTGATGCTCCAGGAGCTACTGCCCTTGCCCCAGGAAAATTATGACACTGACACAAATGACAACCACATAGCTTATAAAGATAGCTAACCATAAGTACCTATATAATAATGCAAATATATTGGTTATCAAAGCTATTAACTTGTCAGCTATCAAGGGCTTTAAATTACCTTACCAAGCGTATCACATTCTGATCACTTATAATTAATACTCAAATGTCCATTAATGGTGATTTATACTTATAAATTGAATTGTAACTGGCTTCTGTAATCAATAAACAATACATCAGTGCCTGACTGGCTGACATCTTCCTTGAGGATTTGCCAAGAAAGGGTTAATTAATGCACTCGGTAGCTTGCAGATATCCTAATTTGTGAAGAAATATAGATATAATTAGGTGGAATTCAGATACCATTAGGACATTAGATGGTTTGAAATAAAGATTCTCTTAATACAAATGAATCTAAGCAGAAAAGGGTTAAAGATTTCACCCACACAGGGACACCTGTAATACTTGGCTTAGAGCAAATGGTCACTACTTAAAGATCTCTATCTACTGGCATTTCTTTAAAAACTTTTGCACAGAAGTAACCTGGCACAACCTGCTACAAGAAAAAAAGGAAATGTAGTTTTGGCAAAAGGAATGTTGAAAGGATAGTGGTATACGTCAATATCGATTTTGTCTGTCACATGGCAATACTGATGTTTTTAAGTTTGAGAAGTGGATTCATTGAAGGCCGGTACCAACTAGCACGAATATCTTGTGAACTATTATCAATTAATTAAAAATTATCAAAAGACAGAAATGGGACATTACACATCACCCTTAGTTATATATAATGACTTGATAGGGGAAAAATGAAGGAACTTTGGAATTGTTACTGTAAGACATGACAAACATTTATTGACCAGATAAAAGCTCACACTTCATATTAAGAAAATTCTCAACAATTAAATAATTTATCAATAGGGAATGATATAACATAAGGATATTGCAATGGGGATGAAACTGCACAAAGAGGTAGCATCCAAATTTGCAAGATTACCTTATCAAGTAAGAAACAGTATAAAGATGGGAACTTCACTGAAAACTCAGATGTGTTGAAATCTTCAATACAATGGTTGCCATTAGAGCCAAATGTATAGTTGGACACTTCTGATCTTAATTGAGGAGAAGTGTCTTGCTAAGCAGGCAGCTTACTGCTCGGGGATTTAAGGTAACACCTTACTTTAGATTTTGATGGATATTCTAGGATATTTTGACTGTAGCACTATAGAGGTTTAACTTGTAGATTCTATATTAGAATTAAGACGTTTTCCATCTTTTTATAGTCTTTAATGTTGCAATGTAATTAGCTATCTTAAGTGTTCTTTAATAAATGTGCAAATAACTTGGTAAAATATAACATCTCACATAGTATTCTGTATACAACTCCAAGGAACCCCTCTTTGTATATTCCTATTGGGGAGATAAATTATTAGAGAGAGATTCCTGGGCCCTTATAATATCCGGGCTGGTGCTCATTAAGGACAGCTATCTGGAAGAAGGTAACACTTTTTGTTAGTTACTCTCCTTGAGGGAGAAATCGATCATCTCTTCAGACCCAAACAAGTGTCTATGAGGCTGGCTGTTTTAAACTTAAATGAGGGTGGTTATCAGGAAAGTAAAATAGACCCATAAGGGGTTAAGATTATAATCCACTTCAAGATGGCGCCCAATGGGTTTTGAGTTGTTACAGAATCCTATACGTATGTTTGTGTCTAAAATGTGCATTTTAAATTTTTAATTATAGTAGGAGTGTTTTACTGGCAGTAGTATCAAGTCTCAGATTTAAGTATTTAGGCACAGCAAACCCTGATCACAGTTTGTAGAACTTAAATCAGGATTCCCTCAGTTTAATATTGGAGTTTGGAAATTTCCTTTAAAGTTCACTTGAAATCCTAATCAAAGTTAGGTCCTGACAATGGCAAACAATGAAGTTGGTTTAGTCTTCCCCTTGGGGATTTGACAACGTTTTTTCCACAGAACAAATAATGCTATTTATAGACTCGAACGCAAGTTCTGTCGAAGGGTCATGAGGACTCGAAACGTCAACTCTTTTCTTCTCCGCCGATGCTGCCAGACCTGCTGAGTTTTTCCAGGTAATTCTGTTTTTGTTTTGGATTTCCAGCATCCGCAGTTTTTTTGTTTTTAATGCTATTCCAATGCCTACTTAAGATCAGATAATTGTCTTTGAGAACAAAGGCTTTGATGTGTACTGTAATGGATAATGGATCCTACAATTATCAAAACTAAATGGGCAGATTGGGGGATTCACACATCATCAGATGCAACTGATTGATTTTTATCAAATTCTTGTACCTGCCTACAGTATTACGGCTGCCCTAGATGTGGGGCTGGTACTTAATTTGGTTTGCCGATAGCCTGTTTTAAGTGTTTCCTTAAAATCTCACCCAGGCCTGTGGAGGCATCCACATTCCAGGGCGACTGGCAGACACATACTGAGGTACAGCTAGACTGCATGTGGGGTTTGGGGGGGGGGGGGGGGGGCGGAAGCGGGTGTGTGTGTGTGCGTGCGCGCAAGAGAGAGAGAGATAAACATCTCCTAGAGCAACTCCTTTAGAAATACTAAATTATCTAAAGAGTCATCCAAATCAACATGGCAAGGGCCTCACTCTCTTGATGCAGGTTGATACAAGCCCAGGAAACAAGTGTCCTATTCAAGATCACAAAGGGAAATTCGATCTTCTCAATACTATTAGAGATTTAGAGAAACGAGCTGTCCTAATTAAAATGCCTACTAGAACTAATTCACTTTTGTTTGGTGTCCCTAAAGCTCACGGCAGATGAAAGTTAGTGGTTGAAGTTTCCGTGCCCCACACTAATCAACAACAGAATTCGAGTGCCCTTCTCTCTGGCATAAAAAGGGAAAAATATAAATTCTGTATTGACCTAGTGAATGGCTTTTGGTGACAGCCATTTAAAGAAACTGATTGGCAGAAAACGGCAATAACTGTCCCCGATGGCTATCAGTGTTGCTGGACTAGGCTGCCCCAAGGATATCAAAATAGCCCTGTACTTTCGTAAAAACAAAATGCTAAAAAACTCAGGTCTGGCAGCATTTGTGGAGAGAGAAACAGAGTTAACGTTGCTTTCACCATAGCCCTGTTCTTTTATTCCGCTCATTACAGATCTTTTAGAAGGCTTGCCCAATGTTAGCTCTTATGTAGATGACATATATGTTTCACAAAATGATCTCCATAACAATTTGAACGCTCTTGATATGGCTTTATCCTGGCTCACTGCTGCCAGATATTTGATCAATATTAAAAAAGGAGTCAGTTCATTAGTGAGGAAGTAGATTTTCTGGGCCTCCATATTACTGGAAGTGGTAAGGGTTAACTCATTTCTATAAAGAAAAACTATCCACAATTCAATACCCTAGAACTTGGAAAAATCTACTGGCAAGTTTGGGACTTAACTTTGCTAGGTCTGAATAGCCCCATTCGGGATTAAGGTTATAATCCACTTCAAATTGAGGGCTGAGGTGAAACAAATTTAATTTGAACCAGTTAGTCTAAGAACAGTTTGGTCAAGCTGATCCAAACCCTACTCACTCGAAGACATGCTGGAGGTAAACACAGACAGTTCCTAGGTGAGGGATTTCAGGAATCTATCCAATTCCTCTGCATACATTCATCAGAATACTAAATTCAGCATTGCTGGAAATCTTTAGTAACTAATAGATTTTTATGAGCTAAAGAGAGAAATTATATTTTTGAGTTAGTATAAAAGCAGTACTCAAGATCGTCTTTAGGAGCCTTGAACAGAGCATGAGAAAAGACTTGCAATTAGATAGAGTCTGTTACAACCAAAGGACGACCCAAACCCTTTACAGCCAACCAAAGCACTTTTGATGCATAGTCACTGCTGTAGTGTAGGAAATGCAGCAGAAAATGTGTGCATAGCAAGCTCCTACAAATGGTATTGAAACAATGGCTAGATAATCTGTTTTTGTGATGTTGATTGAGGGGTAAATATTGGCCAGGACACTGAAGAAGAACATCGCACTCTTCTCTGGAATGGTGTCATGAAACTTTGGTTTAACGTCTCATCTGAAAGATGGCACTTTCAATAATGCAGCACTCCTGTAGTATTGTGCTGGATTTTTGCACTCACATCTTGGAATGGGAGTTCAAACTGCAACCTTCTGACTCAGAGGTCATGGTTTACCAGGGAGTGCTACTGAATAGCTAGTAGTGCATCTGTAAATTGCAGAATATTAAATGCAACACTTGTTGGCATGCAAACTTTGTTCTTCATATACAAATAAGAGACAAGTTTCAGGTAACTTGTAGACCATTAGGGTTCAGAATTTTAAAGTGTGGGCCACGCCAAGTTTGCTAAGTGGCAAACACCTTATCCCTAGATACAAATCTACTGCCTTCAAAAGGTCCTGTGTACAATAACCAGTATTAAATCTGGAATAGAGTTCATTGGAGTTAAATTTTTGGTGAAACTTAAAACAGTTCAGTGCGTTTGAAATTTGTATGCATGTTTAGTAATCATCTAGTACAAGTTAGCTTAGTTGAAAAGTTCCAATTTTATAAAGATCAATGCACATAATGTGAATATACAAATTTTAAGTGGAATATGCTAAACACAATTAATCTTTCTTGTTTAGAATGCTGACTAGTTTATATGAAAAAAAAATTGCTTTTGCAGATAGACATTTATTTAAAGGTAAAAACAAAAAAACTGCGGATGCTGGAAATCCAAAACAAAAACAGAATTACCTGGAAAAACTCAGCAGGTCTGGCAGCACTTGGAAAAATTTATTAATTTTGCTTCCAATCTCCACCCCTCCATCATTTTCACGTGGTCCATCTCTGACACTTCCCTTCCCTTCCTTGACCTCTCTGTCTCAATCTCTGGTGATAGACTGTCCACCAATATCCATTACAAACCCACCGACACCCACAGCTATCTCGACTACAGCTCCTCACACCCCACTTCCTGTAAGGACTCCATCCCATTCTCTCAGTTCCTTCGCCTCCGTCGCATCTGTTCCGATGATGCTACATTCAAAAACAGTTCCTCTGACATGTCCTCCTTCTTCCTTAACCGAGGTTTTCCACCCACGGTCGTTGACAGGGCCCTCAACCGTGTCCGGCCCATCTCCCGCGCATCCGCCCTCACTCCTTCTCCTCCCTCCCAGAAACATGATAGGGTCCCCCTTGTCCTCACTTATCACCCCACCAGCCTCCGCATTCAAAGGATCATCCTCCGCCATTTCCGCCAACTCCAGCATGATGCCACTACCAAACACATCTTCCCTTCACCCCCCTTATCGGCATTCCGTAGGGATCGCTCCCTCCGGGACACCCTGGTCCACTCCTCCATCACCCCCTACTCCTCAACCCCCTCCTATGGCACAACCCCTTGCCCACGCAAAAGATGCAACACCTGCCCCTTCACTTCCTCTCTCCTCACCGTCCAAGGACCCAAACACTCCTTTCAAGTGAAGCAGCATTTCACTTGCATTTCCCCCAACTTAGTCTACTGCATTCGTTGCTCCCAATGTGGTCTCCTCTACATTGGAGAGACCAAACGTAAACTGGGCGACCGCTTTGCAGAACACCTGCGGTCTGTCCGCAAGAATGACCCAAACCTCCCTGTCGCTTGCCATTTTAACACTCCACCCTGCTCTCTTGCCCACATGTCTGTCCTTGGCTTGCTGCATTGTTCCAGTGAAGCCCAACGCAAACTGGAGGAACAACACCTCATCTTCCGACTAGGGACTTTACAGCCTTCCGGACTGAATATTGAATTCAACAACTTTAGGTCGTGAGTCCCCTCCCCCATCCCCACCCCCTTTCTGTTTCCCCCTTCTCTTTTTTTTTCCCAATAAATTATAAAGATTTTCCTTTTCCCACCTATTTCCATTATATAAAATAAAAAAAAAAACCCACTAGAGCTATACCTTGAGTGCCCTACCATCCATTCTTAATTAGCACATTCGTTTAGATAATATCACCAACTTTATCTTTAACACCTATGTGTTCTATTGTACTATTGTTGTTGACATCTTTTGATATTCTGCTTCTATCACTGCTTGTTTGTCGCTACAACCACACCAACCCCCTCCACCTCTCTGTCTCTCTATCTCTCCGCCCCCCACACACACACCTTAAACCAGCTTATATTTCAGCTCTTTCCTGGACTCGAACTCAAGTTCTGTCGAAGGGTCATGAGGACTCGAAACGTCAACTCTTTTCTTCTCCGCCGATGCTGCCAGACCTGCTGAGTTTTTCCAGGTAATTCTGTTTTTGTTATTTATTTAAAGGCACATTTCTAAACTTCCGGCTAAGTGCCAGTAGCTAGACTGTAGGGATCTTTCCTAGCTTAAGTGCCTCTGGTTTGGCCTCCAGGGCAGGCCAGGACAACCACTGCCAATTAAAATCTACAATCTGTGCCAGGACACATAAGCCAACTCTGGAAACCCATATTTTGTGTGGCTCATGGGGGCCAGGAAGTAGTGAACTAAAATCAAGTGTAAATAGAATGACTAAAGTGACGGCCACTTCCAACTGTTAATAGCAATGGTTTCCAGCATATATTTAATTGCAAATTCCCAGTGTGCGCTGAGATAACTGATGTTAGCTGAGACAGTAATAGAGACACTTCGATTGACTGCAGCACCCGTGTGTAATCTCTCCTTGTAATTTAACACTTGAAGTCCAGGCATCATGACCTGGAATGTTAACTTTTGCTCTCTCCAAAGATGATGCCAGACAGCTGAGTGCTTCCAGCAGTTTCTGTTCATATTTCAGGTTTACAGCATCTGCAGTTTTTTTGCTTATGGATTATTCTGCCGACTGCTCACAATATACCAGGGTATGGTTTAACCAGGGCTTTTTATAGCTGTAGCGCAACATCTATCAGCTTGTATTCTAGTCCTCTACATATCACGGTCAGCATTCCATTTGCATTTTTGATTATTTTCTGTACCTGTTCTTGACATTATAATGATGCCCATGAAGACTCTTTAGAGCTCCAAGTATCCCACCCCTCAGGCTGACAGATTTCAGGAAGTTCTGGAGCTGCACTTAATCATCCCATGCCACCCACCTCCCCCCTACACCTTTTGCTAACACTCTGCCTGGGAACAGTCCAGTGCCAGAAATACTCTGATCATGGTAATGGCATAGGACAAAAATTGACAGTCTTCCTGGGCCTGCATAGGCATAATGCACTGCTACTGCGGTCCCAAGAAAATCAGCCACTACCCGATCTGTTTATTGTTACCTTCATGCAAACACATTGCCATGCTCTGGACCAGTTTTAATGTCCTAAAGTTTTCAATGTCATTTATAAAAATCTGAATTAAGATGGAATAGTCTAACCTCGTGCCCCAACTTTACACCTCATCTGTGATGCAGAATGGTGTTTTATGCTTTTGGTTTCACCCCCCTCCTGGTGAAACTTTTGAAATTGCACTGCACAGTATAGTGGTATCACCAAAAAGGGGCAGAGGCCACTTTCAGCACCACATTTAGTAGCAAAAATAAAACATTGCTGCTTCTGGTTTCGGAATTATTCAACAGGAGTCAAACACAAGTTGATATAAAGGACTGTTTATGCTAATATAAAGTACAAGGTTGATATCTAATACCCTAAAGGTACATGTAGAGGTTGGCTGATGGTTCTCCAGACTGCTGACAGTGTTTTGGAGTTGTTTGTCACCACTTTGACTGGTTTAGGATTTTATGAGCAATGATCTTGGCCCTTAACTTGCAGACTTAACTGTTCAATTCTGAATTTGGGCTAATGAATACGGGGCTCAGATCTCAGCTACATCATTCACTGTCAACCAGGGCCCAGGGGAGGGGGATGTACAAGGTGTAAAACACCAGGGTCCCTGCTCTAGCGGGGGCCTGGGCTCACTGGCCAGAACAGAACATTAGTTCAAAATATTCTCATTTGTACATGGGACTGTTGTTTGTGGTGCTCATGAGTACGTCTTTTGGATGTTACTATCCAGATATTGCATAGGGCCAGGTTCAAGGAAGCAGAGCTGGTTGCATAATACAAATGACTATGTTGTGTGTAATTGTCTGATAAAGCCATGGTTGTAAAGGGTATCAAACTGAAATCTGAGTTTTCGACTGGCTTTACAAATAGAGGCATAGAATACAAAAGCCAAGAAGTTTTGCTAGACTTATATAAAGCAGTTTAACATCACTGTGTCTATGGTTCCCATTTCTTGGCACCTGAAATTTGTAAAGGCTTTGTAGAGCGTTCAGAAGAGATTTACTAGAATGGCTCCAGGAAAGAGGGATTAGAGAAGCTGGGGTTGTTCCCCTCAAAGCCAAGAAGTCTGAAGGGGTTTGCTGAAAGATTTTAAAATTATGAAATGGTTAGATAGAATAAATAGAAACTGGCTCCAATTCTGAAGGGGCAATAATCAGGTGGCCCAGATTGAAGATGATTGGCAAAGAACCAGAGGCGACACAAGGAAAACATTTTTTTTTTTACACACAAAAAGTGGTAAGGATTTGGAATGCACTCCCTGATATTATGGTGGATATAGATTCAAATTAGCATTCAAATGGAAACTGGGTAAATATTTGGACAAAAAAAGGGAAAGAACAGGTGGGGGCAGGGGGTGTAGTAGGACTGACTAGATTTCTCTGAAAGAATTGGCGCAGACTCGATGGGCTCAATGGCCTCCTTCTGTGCTGCACTTTTCTAAAGGACCCAAAGCACATCACGAAGGTGCTCAATGGAAGCTGTCAAAAGGAAAGGCATAAGTTATTCCCTTCAGCAGCACAGCTCTAAAAACAGAATAAACATTGAAAAGTAGCCTATTGCATGCACTATCGTATTGTGGAAGAATTCTAAACAAGGGCAAGAATTAATTCTATACAAGGACAAATGTGTTCGTGGGGAAAAGTTTAGAAATTAAACGCTGGAATGAAGTGAGGAAAAGGTGTAAATGATGAGAGAAACTATAAAAGTGTAATGTAAAAGCAGTTTACAAACATCAAAATCCACAGGGTGCAATTTGAAATTCAGGAGACTTATTCAACTTCAGGTCTATATTTGCTAAAAGCTGCTTATTGTTGGTGAACTACATGTTGCTATTTAATGAAGAGCAACTAATGATTAAGACATACTCATCCAGTGACAATAAGCTGTTAACTACTGTGAAGAGAATTCAACAGGAAGTGGCAACTAGATATTCTCTGCCAGTAGAAATTATAACCGGTAACAAAAATGGATTTTGTCAATTATAATTGAATTCATTCCACATTTTAAATTGATTTACTTTTTAAAAAAAAATCAAATTGCACAACTGGAAGAATTGAGGTCCTCAATTTAAACTAAAATAGAAAAGCAATCATTCATACCTGGAGGCTTTCATATTCAATATACTTAGCATTGGAGTCAGAGTGTACGGCTACCTCTGGTCTTCTTCACAGCCATTTGTTATGATTTAACATTTGCTAGAATCACTTGACTATTTGCCATTTTTATTTACTCCAACTGAAGCACCAGGCTGAGTAACTACTCTTGATACAGAAATGGACAATGCAGGAAAAACCCAGCAGGTCAGGCAACATCTGTGGAGAAAACAAAAATTGACAAACTGGATGCTTCCTCAAACCTTCCCCATTCTGAGGAAGGGTCTACATCCAAAACATTTACAGATTTCTGCACAGATGCTATCTGGTTTGCTGACAGTTGATTTAACAATTTTAAGCATAGAAAATGAATTATCAAGAAATATTAATTTTGGTGTTATCAATTCATTTGCTGCCATGAAAGCTAGAAATGGTGTCTTCCTTTATTTGAGTCACTTGATTCACTTTTATTTCAAAGCTTAATTTTTATCCTGGTGTCACTCCTTTATTCTCACATATTGAAAGCTAAATTTTGCTTCAAATAAAATTTCCCAATTTCAAATTGTTTCTTTATATTCCATGAACTTTTGGTCTAATTAGTTTCTTAGATACACTTGTTACACCAGGACCCATGATTTCTCTCCCTGGTCCTGCTGTCAACCCTCCATGCGGCCAAGGAATGGCCATGGTGAAGAAGTGATTGTTGACTGTGATGGACAAAGTTTTCAAATGGATGTCAAGAAAGCAATGGATGTACACCTGAGCATGCCTGAAACTCCATTTCAGAAGACTAAAATGACCACTAAGAGATGCTGGCACAGAGCGCATTACAGTGATGTAGGCATATTAGTAAGTGAAGAGGGTTTCAAAGCTGTTAAAAACCCCCGCATTACTAGAAATAAGGAAAAACTGACCTGGTGAAAATTATCCCAGGCTCCCAAAAAATCTTTCGCTGCAAAGATGAGAAAGCCAAAGGCAGCGAGCTTCTAAAAGGTAGTGGAAGCACTGCCTTTGTCCTGTATCCCTAAATATCTTTGGTTAAGAAAAATCTATCAATCTCAGCAAAATTAACAACAGACCTTGCATCAATCGCCATTTGCAGGTGAATTCCAAACTTCTACCATCCTTTGTGTGTAGAAATCTTTGCTAACTTTACTCATAGAAGGCCTACCTCTAATTTTAGATTCTAGATTCCCCAAACAGCAGAAATAGTTTCCCTCCATCTCACCCATCTCCCTTAATACCTTAAACTTCAATTGAGTCACCCCTTACATTCCGAATTCCACAGAATGTAACTCTAGTTTGTGTAATCTCTCCTCGTAATGTGACACTTAAAGTCTAGACATTGTTTTGGTGAATGTGCATTCTCCTCTATCCAAAACCAACATATACTGTCTCAGGTGTGGTGCCCAGAACTGCTCTCTGTAATTCAGGTGTGGTCTAAACAGGGCTATGTGTAGCTATAACAATACTTCTATCATCTTGTATCCAGTCCTCCACACATAAAGGCCAGCATTCCATTTGTTTGCCTGATTATTTTCTGTGCCTCTTCATGATATTTTAATGACATATATACCTGGACTCTAAGTCTCTTTAGACTTACACTACTTCTAGCTTTTTACCATTTAGAAAGCTACTTTATTCTATCCTTTGCAGGTCCAAAGTGGATGACCTCTCATTTGTCTACACTGAAATCCTTTTGCAGATTTTTGTCAATTCAATTAATCTATCACGATTTCTTTGTAATGCTAATGCTTCCACCAAGATTGCTTACAACGCCACCTATCTTAGAGTCATTGGCAAGCTAGGATTTGTGGTTCTCTGTCCCATCATCCAAGTTATCAAAAAAGAGCGCTGAGGTCCAAACATAGATTCTTGTGGGACACCACTTACATCCTACCAATGAGAGTTTCTGCCCATTATCCACACTCTCATTTCTTAACCAGGTTAATTAGTTGCTTTCAATTCCATGAGTTTCAACTCACAGGGACTTTACTGAAAGCCTTCAGGAAGTCCACAGATATTTCCCTCCCCACTGCTTCAAAATAATTAAATCAGGTTCTTCAGGCATGCACTACCCTTTACAAATCCATGCTGGCTTGCTCTGATCATCTGGAAATTTAAGGTTTTCAGTTACTATGCTTTGAGTAAAAATAAAATCAGCCCACAAAGTAAAAAAAATGGAGTAAACAGCGTTGAGCATCATTTGTGGTGAGTACTGCAAGCAGGTACACAGACACAGCCTTGACATTAAGAAACTGAAGACTACTGAACTTCAAGCAGTGAATACTTCAAATAGATACCAATGCAATAACTCTAAAGGCTTCCTCAGTCCGAAGGCATTTCTGATTGTTCACACGTTGAAAATTATTAGCACCTTGGTCTTCTCTTCTAGTTCAGTTTTTATTTCTACACACAAATATAAATCAAGAACATGGTAGCATAGTGGCTATTACTGGTTTAGCATACCAGAGACATGGACTTCAAATTTGAACTCGTTCTCTGGACGTTGACTGAGGAATTGAATTCACTTTAAAAAAAAGTCTGGAAATAAAAAGATGACATTAGTAAGTGACAATGAACCTGTGTGATTGTCATAAAAAAGCTAATTTTCTTTAAAAATCTACTGTTCTTCCCTAGTCTGGTTTTCTCTCTCTCCCTTAAAGGGTCCACATGTTTATGGATGATCCAGTCTTTCACCTCCACGTGGTAAGATAGTTGTCCAGTGAGTGCACTTATTTCACGCAGTAACCACTTTGGTCCTTCCCTGAAATTTTTCATGTATACCGGTTCTCCCACGGTAAATTAGCTCTCGCGACTATGCCAGTCTTGTCTAGTTTTCTAGCTTCCCTGACTCCTTTCCACTTTCCCCTCTAATTTCGGCATTATTAAGCTCAATCTTGTCCTGAGATAGTGTTTCAACAATAACTCCGCAGCTGTAACACTTGTTGCATGAGAGGTTGTCCTGTACTGAAAAAGCAAGCATGCTAGATTGGTTGCCAAGGAATTGCCAGTTAGCTTTTTTATACTTGCCTTGAAAGTTTGAATCACCCTTTCGGCCAGTCCATTTGAGGAAGGGTGGTATGGTGCAGTTTTCACGAGTGATACCGTTGAGGCTGGTAAACCACTGAAACTCAGCACTCATAAATGCTGTGCCGTTATCGGAAACGATACTTCTGGTAGTCCGTGAATGACAAAGCGCTGATGTAATTTTTCAATTGTAACGCCTGATGTTGGTGACTTCACCTCATGTACGTCCAACCATTTTGAATGGGCATCGACAGAGCAGAAACATTGTTCCCAGGAAAGGTCCAGTGTAGTCAATGTGCAACCGCACCCAGGGTCTACCTGACCACTTCTATGGGTGTAATGGAGCTATCACTGGCAACTTTTGCAGTTGTTGACATTGCTCACAGTGCTTTACTAAGCTCTCAATTTCACCATCCATCCCAAGCCACCATAGATATCTGCGTGCTGTGGTTTTCATTCAGGAAATTCCTGGATGGACGCTGTGTAGTTTAATTAAAAGAGGTTCCTTTCCCTTTGGAGGAACTATCACTTGTGCTCCCCATAAGTTACCAACCTGGCTGGTTATTTCATGCCTTTTGTTGAAGTACGGTTTCATTTAGATACAGGCTTCTAACACCAAACATGTAGCACTCATTCTCATACTCGAAATAGGACTGGGTCCCGACTTGTCCAGTCTCTGATCTGTTGAGTGCATACCGGCAAGGAATCTAAGAAATTTAACAATAAAACAAATTCCTGTGGCACTGGGGTGTGCTTATCATTTTCTTGTAAAGGCAAACGACTAAGGGCATCGGCGTTTGCGATCTGATTGGCAGGCCAATGTACGAAAGTGTATTCTTATACTGCCAGAATTAAAGCCCATTGATGTATTCTTGCTGAGGCTATGGGTGGTATAGCCTTATCCTAGCTAAACAATACTAGCAATGGTTTGTGGTCTGAAACAATTGTAAAATGATGGCCATATACATGCTGGTGAAATTTCCTGACACCAAAGAGGAAAGGCAGGCCTTCTTTTTCTACCTGTGAAAAGCCCTTTTCCGCTGTGGTGAGTGTTCTTAATACATAACCTATTGGCCGTTCTGTGCCGTTGTCCATCCAATGAGAGCACTGTTTCCACTCCGTAGGGAGGTGTGTCACATGTCAGCACTAATTCTTTCGGCTGGTCATAATGCACTAATAGATTGGATGAGTGCAACAATTGTTTCACCTTCATGAAAGCTTCTTTCTGGGGCACCTCCCAAGACCAACATTGGTTCTTTTTGAGTAGACAATACGGGGGGGGGGGGGGGGGGGGGGGGGGGGGGCAGCAGTATAGGCAAATTGGGTAAGAACCTCCCATAATAGTTGATCATTCCTAGGAACGATTTGAGCTCTGAGGCGTTCCTTGACGCAGGTGCTTCTCTTATGACACTCACTTCCTCCTCAACCAGGTGGAAGTCCTGTGAATCTACCCGGTGACCCAGATAGATTACTTCCCTTGCTTGGAATGTGCACGTTTTTTTTTAAACGCACTCCAGCTTGCAAGCAACATTTTAAGACTTCTAAGTTTGCCAAATGCTCTTTTTCAGTGAATCCTGTCGCCAATACATAGTCTAAATAGACTAGAACCTGGGGCAGTCCCTGCAGTAAGCTTTCGATTTCTTTCTGAAGGGTGGCACAAGTGGAGCAGACAACGAAAGGCAACGTGTATATTGGTATAACCCTTTGTGGGTATTAATTGTGACAAATTCCCAGGAGGCAATATCCAACTCTACTTGCTGATAAGCATGGCTCATGTCAAGTTTTGTATACATTGTCCTTCCTGCCAGCTTGGCATACAGGTCTTTGATTTTTGGAATGGGATGCCTGTCTAGCTTAGCTACTTTATTAACTGTCAGTTTGTAGTCTCCACAAGTTTGGATGCTTTGGTCAGGTTTAAGAATGGGGACTGAATGCTGCCCATTCTGAGAACTGAACAGGTTGTATAATGACCAGTTTCTCTAGTGTGTTCTTTTTCTTGCAGGGCCTAAGGTACCAGTCTCACCTTCATGAAGCGAGGGGTTGCTTCCGGATCCACATGAATCTTGACCTGCAGGGCCCGGAATTCCCCATTTCATCCTTGAAACCATTGTGAAGATGGTGGTGAACCTTCTAAGTACCTCTGGTAGCCCACTTGCTCTCAAATGGAAAATTCACTGAGTTACATCTTGTCCACAAAAAACAAGGCAAACCCAGAATAGAGGTTCAACAAATGTACAAAAAAATTCAGTTAAAATTATGCAACATGATCCACTGGGCTAACAGTAGAATGCATTGCAACTAGAGTTGATAATATACCATGCATCAATTAGAACAGTCCCTCAGGAAAAGAAAATGAAAGCTGAGTACTGGGACTTCTATAGTAACAGATCAATCTTCTTATACCTCTTGGTAATAGAATGCCATATCACTCAGCTGCAGAGTTAATGTATGCCCAATGCCCTCCAAGTTTTTTAATTTAAACAACCTATAGGCTCCAGAACAACCACAAGAAAACGTTTCATTTCTTTGAAAGTATAAAGCAGATGAATTTTAAAACATTGCCTAACAAGATTGCAAGGAGCAGGTTTAGGGAAAGCTGTGGCTGCTTCTTCACATACTTGTTAGCCAGTTTTAGCACAAAGAACAATATTATGTTTGAGCCTAATGTTATAAGATGATGAAATGCATATAAGCAATTCCTGATTCTAACTGAATGGCTAATATTTTAAGAGTTTTAACATTTGCAATTCAGCATTACACTTCATATTAATTAAGGTTCCAAGAACAAAGGCTAGCAACCCCCTTTGAAGTAAACTAAACAAAGCCATCTGTTTTGAACTTGTTTAGAACAAAAGTCTTTTCACACATAATTTTACACAATTATTTCATGGTGAGTGCAGGGAAGTGGGATAGGTATCTGTCTGCATGTGCGACATTTAAGTTTGTAATTTGGAAACAGCTGTCAATTTTTTTTTCTTTCATGGGATGTGGGTGTGACTGGCAAGGACAGCCTTTGGTGCCCATCCCTAATTGTCCTTGAGAGCAGTTAAGAGTTAACCACATTGCTGTGGGTCTGGAAACACATGTAAGCCAGAGCTGCTGAGGATGGCAGATTTCACTCTTTAAAAGGGACTTTAGTGAACCTGATGGGTTTTTACAACAATCGATGATAGTTTCATGGTCAACATTAGTGTGACTAACTTTCAATTCCAGAACTTTTAATTTTTATTAACTGAATTTAAATTCCATCAACTGTTGTGGTGGGATGTGAACCTGTGTCCCTAGAGCATGAGCCTGGACCTCTATGTCTAGTCCAGTGACATTACCAACATTGCCCTGCATTATCACAGCAACATTCTGATTCCTAAACTAATTTTCAAAGCAATACAATTCGACATAAGGAATGCTGGAAGTGGACTTGATGGCATAAGATGAGTTATTCCTTATCCATACTGATGACCATGTGCTACAGGTCAAGTATCCTTTTTCCAAAAATCTCAGGGCTAACTGCGTTTGGATTTCAAATGATAATGGTTTTTGGATACCACATAAATGCCTAGGTCTACTTACATTACAATGCCTAAGTCTAGGCTAGCTCTGGTCTAAAGTAAATAAAATGGCTAGAAAAATCAGATGTATCACTGAAAAATACAAGGTAACTGTAATAAGGTTTTTTGACACGTTCACCTCAAAAATCTCAAGGTTAACACTGCAGACAAAGAACTAGACTTCCTGTGCTGAAGGATGATGTGGTCCAAAAAAAAGTTAGGTTTTTGGATGTACCTTCTCTAGGTGGAGAGAGTAAGCACAGGTAATATGCTTTCATACATTTTCCAGTTCAGGTCTATCTGCTCCAGAAAAGAATGCATCCTGGGAATAATAATTCTTCCGATTTTCTTACAGAAAATGTGATAATTAGATCAACAGATGACAGAAACTAATTTGTACACCTCTGTCCCCCTCCCCACTAAATTATCTTGTACCTCGTTTAACCATTGCATGTGCCACTTGGCCAGATAGAAGTTAACCTTCCACTTCCCTAACTCCCTCTAAATTAACTTGCAAATAGGGTATGATTCCATGTGTGCCTTAAGTATTCAATACTGAGTGAAAGTTCAGGCAATGTGTAGCCTTGGCAGTGAAAATTCAACGGCTATTTAACAGCGGAGTGCAGCATAGTCAAATCAGCTTGGTTGTCACTCAAGTATGCACCACACAAGCACTTTCCAGCAAGGATCACAGGATAATGGGAGCATTCAGGCCAACTGCAGTATCCCAATTAAAATCAGCTAACCAAGGACAGGCAGGAGTTATACCTGGAAGTTCTGTGCTACACTGGGAAGTACTTTTGCCACTCTAATATTAATGACTCAAATTTATTCACAACAGTATACAATCTTCTTTCTAGTCAGCAGTCACTTTACAGTTCAACACACATCATATATTGAGCTAAATTCCACTCAGGGTCAACAAGTGGAAATCCTAGCCAGTAATTTCAAAAGACTGCATTGCTCCAAGAATGAGTGTGGGAACCAGCTGATCACTCCGATCATACAAGAAGAACATGGATTAACAGATTACAAACTTTGGTTATGAAAAACAAATAAGTATGTTTAAAGAATTTACAAGCTCTCCATTGAGGCAGATGAATACAACTGCTGAATATACCTTTATCTTTGTGCGTAGATCAAAAATGCTAAAGTTGAACATTACAATTTCTATCCCACCCAGAACTTACTTCTCTTCTAAGCAGCATGTCAGATTTCAACTGACCAGAATTATTTTAATTTTCCACTTTAATCAGCCTTACAGGTTATTTCCAGTCATTGGGGAGAAAAACACAACTAAAGTTTATTGTGACTACACATTCCATCAGAGCTTTGCAGACTGGAGACTGCCACTGAGTTTTATGGTGATTTTTTTTTTAAGACTACACGTTATGGGTGAAGGTTCATAGCTATTAAAACAAACAGTGAAGTTGCTTAAGTTAATCCAGTTAAAATATTAGCTTTAAAGGGTTTACAGCATGGTTATTTTAAATGTATAGAGGGGGAAGGGGCACAAGAGGGAAGATATAGGAAGTGAAAGACAAAGAAAAACAAATGCAGCAATTCTCTAACCAAAGTTTGCATTGCCTCACAAGGTAATCCATTATAATTTTGCTGTAAAACTTTCCACATTCATGCTCATAGCTGTTTAGTTTTTGAACCTTATTTATCCCATATAAAAAGAGTACTACATTTGTTTAAGGACAATCTTAATATAAACGACTGCATTTCAAAATGCCAACCAGACCCATTTGAAGTTTACACAACATTGACTTGTGCCAGTCCACCCCTCAGCCAGAAAAACTGGCAGTATTTGCACTTGTGGCCAGTAGAGCTATTTACATTTGCACTGCAAAGACTGATCTGTAGCACAACTTGAAACCAGACAGCACCCAATTTACACTGCTTGACTCCTGTTTGGTTAAAACTCCAATTATTCTAGCTACTTTTTCACGCAACTGAAATTAATTGCACAATATTTCGCTTGATGTCTAAAGTGCTATTTAGAAAAGAAGAAGGAAAACATGCTAGGTTCAACATCTGGTTTTACAGCATCGCCAATCAAAAGCTTGCGCACTACATTCCTTTGTAAGTGAAATAATCTTACTCGTTTTAAAGAGCTGCCCAAACTTGCTCCCTTCTGTGTGGAGTTCAGCCTGTGAATAGCTGAGCCACGTAGCTATGGAAGATCCCAGGATTCACCTCAAGTCTGTCCTAAGTTGATGAAAGGTCACAGACCTGAAAAGTTAACTCTTGTTTCTCTCTCTCTCTATCTATCTAACTATATATATATATATATATATATATATATGCTGCCAGGCCTGCATTTTCTGTTTTTTATTTCAGAGAAAGTTAATCTCAGCTTTACCTCATAGGGAAGGAATAATCCACATAGATTCCCCATGTAATTTTTACCATGACCAGGACAACTCCTGCCACGGTTACACTTTACTATCCCTTAAGTGGTCATTTTATTGTCCTGGAACCAGTCCAAAGCAATTCTCCACTCCCAATTGCTGACTTATTTTTCCCTTTCCCACCCGGATAGCTTCTAATCCCCAAACTCAGTTTTATTGTGACGGTTACCCTGGAGATTCTTGCCTCAAGCTAAAGCAAGGCAAATTTTCCAGCTCATTTAAATCCTCTCAAGTTTGGTCTCTTCAATCTGAGCATGAGCTTCCATCAAACTTCTGCATAGTGAATAATACAGCATTTCCTCTGCTTCAGGTGCAGGGCTGATTGTGCCCATCTATCTCTTCGGTTTTTGTAGATTGACTTGTTTCTGTCAGGTTCAGTGATATCTTAGAAACTTGTTAACCAGTACTAAAATGGCTATGGACTCTCTCAAAACTCATCTTCATGGCAACGTGAACCACATGGACCTTAGGTAGAAATGCTAATTAGCTATCCTCTAGAACCTCAACTCCATTCTATCTTGGAATTAAATAGATATTGTTTAAAATTTAACCATTTAAGACCTGACATTCCTAGCATGTCTTTGTGAGAAATGGAGTCTAACAGTCTGCCCACAGCCAGTATAGATGCTCTTGCCATTGTTTACAGGTGTGAACATCTTGCATCTTTTTTCCAGTAAAACCTGGGTCTCCCTTGAATTTTTAATAACCAAGTCATCCAGGCTTTTTGTCATGCAGCATTCAGAGCAGGTCGCATGACGCCCTCCAATCTTATATTTTACCCTCAATTAAAGAGACGGTCCCAAAACAATTGTATAAACTGTGTTTGTAACAGTACTGAGAAGTAAACTCCAGCTAGTTAGCACACAATGCAGTGTTGACTGATTAAAACTAGGTTCTACAAATTTCAGATGAAGAACAATGCATTTTACTCGTTGTAATATAAATGGAAGTGGCTTTACCTTCAGCATAGGAAAGTTAACCAAGCAGGCAAATTACTTAATCCCACATAACTATGGCCCGTATCCAAGAAGATTGGCTTAGCACTAATGCACATGAACTCATCCATAAATAAAATGTCTTCACAATGAGACCAACTCTTTTCACGAATGCTTTTGCAAACAATAGCATTCCATTATCTGGCGTGCATACAGGCAAGTAAATTTTTCATCCCATCCATGGGCAATTCTTTGGTTCAAACATAGATTAAAACAGACCATTTCAAATACTTTGGGCTAGACAAAAACAGACACCAGTCACTCCATACTTGGTGTCATTGATTTTTGCAAGTTCATACTTTATTGGTGAAGAGAGTCCTAAGCTTCTAAGAAAGCAATTCAGATGATGCATATGGAAAGGGGCAACAGCAAGCAAAAGTCACCATTAACATTCTGAGGGGAAGCCACAGCATGGAAAAATAGAAATAGAAGTACGCCAATTATGGTCGAGATATATTCCCAGGAGAGGGAAGGTAGGCTAACTAAAGTCATAACTCCCTGGATAAGAGATAAAGCAAGATGAAGCAGGGAAAAAAAGGGCACATGTCAGATTGGTAACAAGAGAGAACCAGCCTGAATATAGAAAGTTCAGAGGGGAAGTGGAAAAGCAAATCAGAGAGGCAATAAGAGAGTATGGAAAGAGACTAACATAAGGAACTAATATAAAGGGGATCCTGAAGTGTTCTATAAACATATAAATAGTTAAAGGGTAGTAAGAGGAGGGGTGGACCATTTAAGGAACAAATAGGTGATCTACACATGGAGGCAGAGGGCACGGTTGAGGTATGAAATGAGTACAGTGCATCTGCCTTCACCGAGGAAGATGCTGGCAAAATCATGGTGAAACATGAGATATTGAGATACTGGGTGGGCTAAAAATTGATGAAGGGGAATATTAGAAAGACTGTTTGTACTTAAATTTGATAAGCCACCCATGACTGGATCAGATGCATCTGAGGCTACTGAGGAAAGTAACAGAGGAAATTGTGAAGTTACTGACCATAATCTTCCAATCTTCCTTAGATATGGGTTGTGCCAGAGGATTGGAGAATTGCAAATCTTCAAAATGGGTACAAGGACTGACCCAGCAACTACAGGCTAAGTTTAACTTCAGTGATGGGAAAGCTTTTAGTGACACTTATGAGGGACAACATTATCACCATGGACAAGCACGGATTAACTCGGGAAAGCCAGCAAGGATTTGTTAAAGGAAAATAATGTTTAACTAACAGTTTTTCGATGAGGTAACAGAGAAGATTGATTAGGCTAATAGGCTTTCAAAAGGCATTTGATAAAGTGACACATAATAACAAAGGAGATAGTGGCAACATGGATACAAAAGGTGACTGAGTGGCAGGAAACAGTAGTGGTGAATGGTTTTCAGACTGTAGGAAGGTGAGGTTTCCCAGGGGTCAGTGCTAGAACCATTGCACAATGAGAGTTTGCATGTAGGGGAGTTGGGAAGCAGAGAATTGAATTGAGATAACAAGAATGAGAACGATTTCAGCATTAATGGGGGCGAGACAGGGGCCAAAATCAGCAATGCAGTAGGGTTGGGAGTAAGCAATCTTTGCTAGAATATGGGGTTTGAAGCTCGATGAATAGAACACCTAGTTCACATACAAATCTGGATCAGTATAAGCAATCAGTGAGGAGAATAAATTTCAAGCAAGGGTTAAAATTTTCAGCAGAACATAGCAATAGGGGTAAACTATTCAGCCCCTTGACCTGTTCCATCATTCTATTAGGCTATGGTTGACCTATACTTCAACTCTATTTACCTTCTTTTCTCCCTATTTTCCAGAAATGGTCTGCATTATTTTCCCCAACATTTACTTTGAGATAATTCTGTTTCAACTAGTACTTCATGCCAAATTAAATGAAATGTTTGTGAAATCCACACATCTGAGTAAATGCACAATCATGTCGGGAAACAAAACAGATGTCCCACATATCTTGCTGGAGATATTCTGACTGTGTTAGCACATGCAGGAGTGGGAAATCCCCTGGAGGTAGAGCATGATTCGCAGTGAAGAACAACAGTGGAATAATCAACAGTGGTAAGGGAGGGATAATGTGCTGTGGTTGAAATCTCTCAGAACGCTGCTGGTGACTATGACTAGTGCTGTGAGCAGAGAAAAAGCTTACTCATGCGATCTACAGACTTCTTGTGGGGGGCATATGACTGCCCGTGTTCCTCCCAGATGAAATGAGGATCACAGGAACAAGCGCAGGTCATTTAATCCCTTGAACCTGTGCCGCCATTGAACAAGATCATAGCTGATTTGCCACCTAACTCCATTTATCCACCTGCCTTTTCCCCATATTCCTTACCTTTGATTAACAAACATCTCAGTCTCAAATTTGAAATTAACAATTGATCCAACACTGATTGCCATTTGAAGAAGAGAACTTCTTGCACCATTTATGTGACAATGTATTTCCTGTTTTCACTCCCAAAAGGTCATGCCCTAATTTTTGGACTATGGTCGCTAGTCCTAGGCATCCCAACCAGCAGCAAAGTTCTAACTACCCTATCTGTTCACCTTAATACCTTGAAAACTTCGACCTTGTAAATGCCAGAGAATATAACCCTAGTTTGTGTAACCTTTCCTCATAGATTTACAAGAACCTGTACTCAAAGGGTTAAGTTATGTTGCACTTCCACAGGACAAACATATCCTTCCTAAAGTGTGATGCCCAGAACTGCTCTCAGTACTCCAGAGCTTTTTACAGCTGTTGCAAAACTTCTACCACCTTGCATTCTAGTCCTTCACATATGAAGTCCAGCATTCCATTTCCCTTATTTGATACTTTTTTTCCCAGAGGCAATCATGACATTTTAACAATTAATGTAATGGATCAATGTACATGTGCTAAACTCCTAAAAGTCAGTGAGGTTGAAGACCAGAGCTAATCTTTACTCCATTTTCAATTTATAGACAGTATCAGGAAGATATAATAATTTTCAATACTTTACAATAAATTCCAAATAATGTTGAGTAATAGTTGGGGGGGGGGGGGGGTGGTGTGTGGGTGTGTGTGTATGTATGTGCGCATCTCTGCCTCCCCGTGCGTGTGTCTGTCTGTCTCTGCCTGCCTGCCCCTCTCTCTGTGTGCATGCATGCTTCTCTCTCTCTGTGAATTGCAGGCAGCTGGTCTGAAGGCTTTGATGTAAGAAGAGAAGCTGGGTTTGAAATGCTAAATAGGTAAACCAGGGTGAAATTTTAGAATGTGAGGTGTATATTTAAATAAACCAGAGTAGCATGAATTCAAAAGAAGAGGCTAAACATTTCACCTAGCCAGGAGAAGTTAAGAAACTGTGTGTTCATTCTTCCCAAAGATTACTAGCAAAATTGCCTCTCTAATAATAAAAATCTATCATAGTACCAAAGTCCAAAGACATAGTGAAACAATGGGAATTTGCATTCAAAGGGGAAAATATGTTTGAAGGAGAGAGGGCTGTGTGCAAGGGAAGGCATTCTAAGATCTAACAAATGGGAAAAGCCTCCAGTCTCTGTGCCCAAACTGCCGTCTGCAAGAATTGAAGTTAAGAAAAACTCGCTTTGAATTCGGCTGTTCAGGATATTGTGTGATTTGTCTTTTAAAATTTGAGAGATTTTACTGTTGCCTTAACGGAGGTGTAACTGGGAGTTAAATTAATTAGGGGAGCTAGGAATCATCATGGCAATAATTTGTGTAGACTTATGTATGTGCTTAAAATAATTTATTTATTAATAAGTGTTTAGTTTTGTATAAACCCTATAAGACTTGATGGTTTTAATACTACTGAATTCAAGGCAGGCATCTCGAAATAAATATAAAAATTGTAAAACAGTTGTTTCAAGTTTCCCTTTAGGATTTGAGCAGCTTAGCATTTACCATCTGCTGTGCCATAACAACAAATTACATATGTAGAGCTCTCAACTACTCCCACACCGGTACCAACAAGTGTCTCTTCATATGTGTCCAAGTAATCACCCAATCAATACCATCCACCTATACATAGAGTGGACCCCTAAGTATCTTTACACCTCCCTTATTTCTGGCTTTTCACAATTTAGAAAGAACCCTATTCTATCCTTTTTAGGTCCAAAGTGGGTAAACTCACACTTATCTACATTGAAATCCATTTGTCAGTTTTGCTCATTCACTGAATCTATCATTAGTCTCTTTGTAATTTTATGCTTTCATATACACTGCTTAAAATGTGACCTGTGTGTCATCACCAAACATGGTTATGCAGCTATCTAATCGTCCAAGTCATTAATAAATGCAGCAAATCACTGAGGCCTCAACACAGATCTTTGAGGGATACCATTAGTCACATCCTGCCAATTAGAGTTTCTAGCCATTATCCCTACTCTGTCTCCTGCTGCTCAGACAATTCCCCGTCCAGGTCAACAATCTTCTTTCAATTCCATGAGCACCAACCTCTTATGAGGGACTTTATCAAAAGCCTTCTGGAAGTCCACACAGACATTTTTCTGCCCACTAAAGTGATTACTTCAAAAAAATTCAATCAGGTTTGTCAAGCATGACCTACATGTTCCAAATCCATGTTGACTCTCTCCAATCAACTGAATTTTCAAGCTGCCAATAGCCCTCCAGCCAAGTGACTATTCTTCAATTAAGAGCTTAGCAATGGAATGCCAACACATTATTTCACATCTAAGGCAGATGCTATTTTCATCCCAATTTCACATACACTTCCTAACCCTAATCCATACTTTCTAATAAATATAAATAAAGTAATATGTAGGGAGGATTAGGCAGGAGTTGGAGAAATCTTTTCACCTGGAGGGCTATGAGTCAGGAACACTGCCTGAAAGTTTCTGCCTCTACCACCTTGTCATAACATTTGAAGTTGTAGATTAAAGCAATTCACCTGCATATCCAAGAGCATGGATCAAGAACTGGAAAGTGGGTTTAGGCTAGATAACTCTTTGCTGGTTGGCAGACAGAGTCAGCTGAATGGTCTCTATCTGTGTTGCAAAGTTCTATGTTTCTACGATTGATTCTTCTATTTATTGCCTCATTTACAATTCTCCTGGGTGTTGACTAGAAAAAATATTTTAGTACTGAATAATTCCGATTTTGCTACAAAAACAAAAAAAAACTCTAGTGACAGGCATGGGAACACACTAAAAACTAACATTTCATAGAAACAGGCCATTTGGCAATTCCTCAATCTCTTTATGCTCCATTGACTACCCGCCCACTCCTCTTCATCTAAAACAGAAACAAGAATAGTCGGAAAGACTCAGCAGGTCTGACAGCATCCATGGAGAGGAAGACAGAGTTAACATTGAGTCCGTATGGCTCTTATTCAGAACTAAAGAGAAACAGAAATGTGGTGAAATATACGCTGTTTAAGGGGGGTGGGACAAGTGGAGCTGGATAGAGGGCCAGTGATAGGTGGAGGCAAAGGAAAGATTGTCAAAGATGTCATAAACAAAGGTCAAAGGGGTGTTAACATGGTGATATTAGCTAAAGGATGCACTAAGGGTAGAAAGCAGGATGAGCAAGTGACAGATGGCCCTAGTGGGGTGGGGTGGGAAGGGATCGAAATAGGCTAAAAGGTAGAGATAAGACAATGGATGGAAATAAATGTTAAAAATAATAGAAATAGGTGGGAAATGAAAACGATATGTTTATATAAAAGGTATATATTAGGAAAAAAGGGATCAAAAAGGGGGAGAGGATGGAGGAGAGTTCATGATCTGAAGTTGTTGAACTCAACGTTAAGTCTGGAAGGCTGTAAAGTGCCTAATTGGAAGATGAGGTGCTGTCCCTCCAATTTGCGTTGAGCTTCAATGGAACATTGCAGCAGGCCAAGGATGGACATGTGGACATGAGATGAAATGGCAAGCGACAGGAAGAATTGGGTCATGCTTGGGAGGGAGGGCAAATGCAGTAGACTAAATTGAGGGAAGTGCAAGTGAAGTGCTGCTTCACTTGAAAGGAGTATTTGGGCCCTTGGACGGTGACGAGGGCGGAAGTAAAGGGGCTGGTGTAATACCTTCTGCGGTTGCACGGAAAGGTGCTGTGGGAGGGGGTTGAGATGTAGGGGGTGATGGAGGAGTGAACCAGGGTGTCCCGGGCGGGAACAGTCCCTATAGAAAGCCGACAAGGGGGGTTGAAGGGAAGATGTGTTTGGTGGTGGCATCATGCTGGAGTTGGCAGAGGATGATCCTTTGATTGTGGAGGCTGGTGGGGTGATAAGTGAGGAACAAGAGGGGCCATATCATGGTTCTGGGAGGGAGAGGAAGGTGAGGGCGGATGCACGGGAGATGGGCGAACATGGTTCAGGGCCCTGTCAACCACCATGACTGGAAAACCTCGGTTAAGGAAGACATGTCAGAGGAACTGTTTTGGAAAGTGGCATCATCAGAACAGATGCGACGGAGGCGAAGGAACTGAGAGAATGCGAAGGAGTCCTTACAGGAAGCAGGGTGTGAGGAGCTGTATTTGAGGTAGCTGTGGGAGTCGTTGGGCTTGTAATGAATATTGGTGGATAGGCTATCACCAGAAATTGAGACAGAGAGGTCAAGGAAGGGAAGGGAAGTGTCAGTGGTGGATCATGTGAAATTGATGGAGGGGTGGAAATTGGAAGCAAAATTAATAAATTTTTCCAGGTCCCGACAAGAGCATGAAGTGGCACCGAAGCAGTCATCGATGTACTGGAGAAAGAGTTGTGGGAGGGCGCCTGAGTAGGACTGGAACAAGGAATGTTCCACATACCCCATAAAGAGACAGGCATAACTGGGGCCCATGCAGGTGCCCATAGCCACACCTTTTATTTGGAGAAAGTGGGACAAGTTTAAGAAGAAATTGTTCAGTGAGAGAACAAGTCCAGCCAGATGGAGGAGAGTGGTGGTGGATGGGGATTTTTCGGGCCTCTGCTCAAGGAAGAAGCGGAGAGCCCTCGGACCATCCCGGTGGGGGATGGGGTTGTAGAGGGATTGAATGTCCATGGTAAAGAGGAGGCAGCTGGGGCCAGGGAACTGGAAATTCTTCAACTAACTCTTTCAATATATTCTACTATTCCTTACTCCCTCAAATGCTATCTAGATACCCTTTAACTATATCTACACTATGTGCCTTAACTAATCCTTGCAATAACCAGCTGCATATCCTAACTGCTTTCCATAGCTGCCCAACATGGAAAGGAGGAAGTACCAAGGAGTACTGAATCACCACAAAAAAGCAGGATATATTGCAGGCCAAGACACTGCGAAAAGAGCAGCTGGACTTTCTCAGCTGGATGGTTTTGAACATTGAAGAAATGAAAGTAAGCACAGATTCTCAAAAAAAGATAAAGTGCTACGTGTTGAAATCTTGGTTATTTATTGCATTTGTCAGATAAATTCAAATTCCATTTGTCTCAGCAGTGCTAAGGCCAAATGTAGCACAGCAGTTCTGGCTCACACAAGGTAACACATTGGGGATCAAGCTCATGACCTTCTTGGTCAATACAACTCAACTACTCACTGGATAATTTTGCTAAGCCATTGGGGGAGCCTATTACAGGTTTTTTGAAAATCAAAGTGTACATTAAACCATGATATTAAAAACAACAGAGGGCACTAACGTTGAATTTGAAAACAATGGGACATTCCTATAATATCGATTAGCATAAAAAGAATTTTGTTCCAATCAACCTGAAAAGGTCTTCTATATTGGGAATTCAAATTATTATAATTACAATATTTAAATGGATATCAGCTTATTTAAACAGGTAAGAGTTGTTTCAAGACCACCACTCCCCTACCCCCTTCTACTAAAGCCATGCCTCCTCACGAGGGTGCAGCTCCAGGGCAGCCAGTTGCCTGCCAATATATTGTCCAAGTGCCCATTACTCATGTAGTAGAACGTAAATTTTGCTAAGTTATTTGAACCCTATCTGCCTTTTAACAGGATACTAATGAAAGTTTGGATCTTCTGAGTTCTTGGGTGAAATTTAAGAAATTTGATCTATTAACCGCACCTATGTAACATGGTCAGAGTATGGCATAAAGACAAATATTTTTTACTCTATAGTTTATGGACCTGGCTACCAGATGCATTTCTTCTATAATAATACATAGTAAGGACATAAGTAATTATAGACAAAATCATGGAGAAATATATAGGGACTAGGCTTGATGCACTAGCTAAGTTTCTGATTAGGGAATTTGCCATTGATGCTTTCAGAGATGTTCAAAAACTTGAACATTATGGTCATGAATACCTTTCAGTGATGGACGCTGTGAAAAGAATCATGTGGTGATCAATGAAATGATGCATAAAATCTTAGCCGGTCAACTGGACTGCAAGTTGACAGCCCTCCTGGCAAGGGCAGTTCATGCATAAAATCCAATTCAGATAGTTGGCACGTATAGTCCCTATCAATTAGTCTATAGGCGAAATCCTAAATTGTCTGCTGTGCGATAGTCCTCCTGCTCTAGAAGATACGACATTTGCCTTTGAATTGGCCTGTCGTTACCAGCCCTCTGTCACTACAGTTTCTCCTTAATTATTTGAGAAAAACCATTCATGATTTTGAAGACCCTATAGAGGACTAGTCACTTGGGAAAAGTTGGAGGCAACTACTAGAGGCTGTGGGACTACACTCAGTTTGAGTCACATTCGGATGATAAAAGATTGAAGGGGAATTGGAAATAAGGTTGGGAGGGTGAAGGTATCAATTTCACTAAGTGCCTCAATACATGAATAGATATTTATTATTTGCATCAAAAATACACAAAATTATTAAAACTTTCATTTATGATTCCAAATATTAATTTCTGCCATATTGTATGTACAATCCCAAGATGAATGAGGTACATGTTGTTAAACACAATGGTCAGCACAAACGGCTGAAAAAAATACACAGGCGCAACGCATAATGGAAAATACTGTGAAACAATATACCTCCAGTAGTGTAAACATTTTAAACATTTATATTGGTACTCTTAATATTTAATACATAGTATACTTTGAAGGGATCAGAAATCAACAGGTTTCATCAAGAGGCAACTAAATATTCCAAGAAGCGCCAATTGCTCATAAGTGTGAACTGTAACACTTATGTATGGAATAAGCAAAGACTATGCAGTCCACTGAACCCACAACATTTTCACCATCAGGGATGCTTACCTAATACATTTAATTCACTGAAGGGCATGACAACCACAACTAACATTTCCAAAGATAAGGCCATGTGTATGACCTGAAGGTAGCTGTGCAAATCCTAAGCTATCATCACAATCTGCATTATTTAAACCCAAGTGGTTGGATTTCACTGATGACATTTCCATGACCTCAATAACTCACATCTGATGGTGTACTTAGCCAATCTAATTACAGGTTATACTCATGCAATTTGCAGAATACATTGTAAATTTTGCTGGTATTTTCTAAAACATCTTCAGCATGGCTTCTGCTCACTTTGTTAAACGGCATTAATTTAGGAGGACATTATTAATTTTCTGTGTCTGGAGGAAAATAAGGTATTATCAACTTTGCAAGTCTGCCAAGGATTGTAACCAAGAACCAAAAGGTGGCAACAGTGTTAGTTGAAGTATGATGCTTACATTATTTACTTCGTCCCTAGGTCTGTAATTGCATGAAGGCTGGGTCCAGGCAGAAGTATGAAGCATTCTGCAATAGAATAGTCTTTCCAATGCTTAGGCGCAAATAATGGCTTTAAGTGAATTATTGGAGGACTGTTGGCACCCATACCCCAAAGACAAATCCACATTTTCCAGATGTGGGTGGGTGAATTAGGTAGAACAAGACAAAAGTAAAAATGCTCCAACTTTTCCAGACTCAACAGTAAAATAGCAAGTGCTCCAGTTAACTTGAAATCTACAAACAAATCTGTACCCATTATTGCTCTCTTTACTGCTTTATCAAAAGCATTTCAAAGCAAACTAAACAAGTGATAATGCAGTACATTGGTCTTAGTAACTACGCTGAAAACTCTGCTGGCTTATCAACAGGAAACATCGCGTATTTTGGGATAGTCAAAACAAAAGCATTGCAATTCTAAAGGAACAATGCTATGCCAAAGCTAAGGAAATATAATGAGGCTAGGTGTGGAATATAGGTGTTGCATGTAACTCTGAATATTGAGAAGGAATACTAATTAAAAGCTGAAAATTGTACACTTTAATTTGAAAATTTTATGTATTCAAACAAAACCTATAAATGTTGAATTTATAACTCTTCATAGCATACTCAAATTGCAAACCTGCATTGCAATGGAAGTGGCAGTAAAGGCTAGTGCAACCATTAAAATGTTTGAAATATTCAGTTTACATGTTTGAAATTTAAGTTGTCTAGTTTGGCTAAATAATTAACAGAAAACACGTAAAAAAGGAATGGTTCCCAAAAGGAGACACTTAAATTGATCAATATGCTCCTCAATGTTGACTGATTTATGAACAGAAACAGACATGTTTGTATTTTGCATCTGTCAAAACCTTAAGTTCCACATCGGGGACATAATGAGGAACAAGGAAATATTATGTTTAACTCATGAGCAGGAAAGATTTTACAGCTCAGAATTACAAAATCACAAGAAAATTACAAAGTAATTTTATGAATCAGCACGCTCCCAATTTTGGTTGGACTGTAAGGCTGCAGTAATTATGGTTTTATTTAGTGTGAAATGTACCTTTGAGAATATACTTGTTAGGAGAGATCACGTGATCTGTAGTTATTAATAGTAGAGCTAATTCAGCAGTCAGTGTAGCGATAAAGTGGCAGTTAAAAGCATACGTGTAAGTGCTGCTGAGTATATTGTAAATAAACTTAATGTTTCCAAACAAGAAGTGTCCGCAGATCAACTCATTATTAACAGTACAACTCAGCTGTCCTACAACAAACTGGCGATGAGGATAAAACGTAGCTGAATAGAAGAAATCAAGCTAGAAAGAAATCAGCATTGTACCTCGGAGCCCAGTGATTGTATGTAACAAGCTCCATTATAACTGAAATTGTCCTCTCAAAATGCCACAATTTGGGAGAATTGATCCTTTTGAATTAGCAACGGATGATTACATAGAACTCATTACATAGAACAGCTCATGTTTTTTTGTCAAGTGAACGAGATTACAGGAGAGAAGGGATGACCGATCCTCGAGTAATTGAGGAAGCAAATCCTATGGTTTAATTCGACGTTTGATGGCACCCAGTGCCCCAGATTCGCAAAATTTCAATTAATTGACCTCGTGAAGGATCACTTTCAACCTAAGCCCTCAGTCATGATGCAGAGGTTTGGGTTTAATTCACGAAATAGAGCCCTTGGTGGGACAATTGCATGTGACATGACAAATTTGAAGCAGTTAATGGAACACTGAAAGTTCGGTACGACTCTGAACGACATGCTCAGATGTCATTTAGTGTATGGCGTGAAAGAGGACTCTATTCAGAAAAGGTTATTGTCCGAAATGAATCTGGGTCTCAAGAAGGCACTAGAGATAGCGCTGGCCATGGAAAGCACAGTAAGAGATTCAAAAGCAATACAGCGTGCACAAAATGGTGCTGTCCTCCACATCGGGCGGGAAACCTCAGCCGAAAGTAGCACAAAAAAGCAAGACTCTGCCAAGAAATGGGAAACAGCCCCCGCTAGCTGAAGAAAAACAACTCAGCTGTGACATTGAAAAATATTTTAAGATAGGTGGAAACAAGCAGACTTTTAGCAATTGGCAGTTTAGAAAAATTGAATGCTGCTATTGTCATAGAAATGGACGTATGATGAGGCAATGCAAGGAAAGATTCAAGCAGGTCTGTAAACAAAAGAAGCAACCCAATGAAATCTACAATGTAGAAGAGCCTGAAACAATTCAGACATTTACTCGTTTAATCTGAAAGTTGGAAAGACAAAGCCAATCTTTGTCACAGTGCAAGTAAATGGCAAACCTGTTGAAATGGAAGTGGACACGGAAGCTTCCACAACAGTAATTGGGAACATACCTTCAGATATGTGAATAATGGTGATCAATTAAGTTGAGAAGAAACGGCTGCCAAGCTAAAAACATAGACGGGTGAAGGCATTCAAGTCAAAACAATAAGCAGAGTAACTATCCATTATGGAAGCCAATTAGCAAAGCCATTTGATTGTGGTAGCAGGTGAAGGGCCAAGCCTCCTTTGGTGAAATTGATTAAAAGGGACTAAGTTAGAATGAGCTGAAATTTTTCATTTGAGAGCAAGTGGGCTATGAGAGCTACTTAGAAAGTATGTCACAGTCTTCAAGGGCAAACTGGGAAAAATCCAGGGCCTGCAGGCCAAGATTCATGTGAACATGTGGATCCGGAAGCAACCCCTTGCTTTATGAAGGCAAGGCCGGTGCCACATGCCCTGCGGGAAGAGTATAAAACTTTGGTTAGATAACAGCTAGAGTACTGCGTGCTGTTCTAGAATCCGCATTATAGGAAGGATGTGACTGCACTAGAGAGAGTGCACAGGAGATTTACCAGGATGTTGCCTGGGCTGGAAAGTTTTAGTTATGAGAAGATTTTGGATAGACTGGGGTTATTTTCCATGGAGCAGAGGAGATTGCGGGGGGGTGGGGGGGGGGGGGCATGATTGAGGTGTATAAAATTATGAGGGGCATAGATAGGGTAGACAGGAAGGAACTTTTCCCCTTGGTGGAGGGATCAATAGCCAGGGGTCATAGATTTAAGGTAAGGGGCAGTAGGTTTAGAGGGGATGTAAGGAAGAATTTTTTCACCCAGAGGGTGGTGGGAAACTGGAACTCACTGCCTAAAAAGGTGGTAGAAGCAGAAACCCTCATAACATTTAAGAAGTATTTGGATGTGCACTTGCGATGCCATGGCATACAAGGCTGTGGGCCTAGTGCTGGAAAATGGGATTAGAAGAGTTAGGTCCTTGTTTGACCAGCGCAGAGTCGATGGGCCTTTTTCTGTGCTGTATACGTCTATGACTCTACAAGTCGACATTGAACCGAAGAGACTAGAGAAACTGGGTGTTATACAACCTGTTCAGTTCTCAGAAAGGGCAGCACTCAGTCCCCATTCTTAAACCTGACCAAGGCGTCTGAATTTGTGGAGATTACAAACTGACAGTTAATAAAGTAGCTAAACTAGACAGACACCCCATTTCAAAAATCGAAGACCCGAACACCAAGCTGGCAGGAGGGACAACGTACACAAAGCTTGACATGAGTCATGCTTATCAACAACTAGAGATGGATAATGCCTCTCGGGAATCTGTCACAATTAATACCCACAATATACATGATTGCTTTTCAGTGTCTCCTCCGCTTGTACCATCTTCCAGTAAAACAATGGAAAGCTTACCGCAGGGACTGCCCCAGGTTGTAGTCTATTTAGATGTATCGGTGACAGGATTCACTGAAAAAGAGCATTTGGTAAACTTAGTAGTCTCAAAACATTTCTCGCAAGCTGGAGTGCATTTAAAAGAAAAGTGCATGTTCCAACCGAGGGAGGTAATCTATTTGGGTCACTGGGTAGATTCAACAGGACCTCCAGCCGGTTGAGAGGAAAGAGAGAGCCACAAGAGAGGCACCTACACCAAAGAACGCCTCAGAGATCAAATCAAACATTCCTGGGAATGATCAACTATTATGGGTGGCTCTTACCCAATGTGTCTACAGTGCTGGCTCCCCTGAATTCTCTACTCAAAAAGAACCTACATTGGTCTTGGGAGGCACCCCAGAAAGAAGCTTTCATGAAGGTGAAACAATTTTTGCACTCATCCAATCTATTAGGGCATTATGACCAGATGAAAGAATTGGTGCTGACATGTGACGCATCTCCCTACGGAGTGGGAGCAGTGCTCTCATTGGATGAACGATGGCACAGAATGCTCACCACAGCAGAAAAGGGATACTCACAGAGAGAAAAGGAAGGCCTGTCCATCACCCTTGGTGTCAAGAAATCTCACCAGTACATACATGGCCATCATTTTACAATTGTTTCGGACCACAAATGATTGTTAGGATTGTTTAGTGAGGACAAGGTTATAACACCCATAGCTTCAGCAAGAATACAATGATGGGCTTTAATTCTGGCAGCATACGAATACACTATCGTGTATAGGCCTGCCAATCAAATCTCAAACGCCGATGCCCTTAGTCGTTTACCTCGTACAAGAAAATGATGAGCACGTCCCAGTCCACAGGAACTTGTTTTACTGTTAAATTTCTTAGGTTACTCGCCGGTACGTACTCGACAGATTAGAGACTGGACAAGCCGGGACCCAGTCCTATCTCAAGTACGAAAACAAGTGCTACATGTTTGGTCACAGGAGCCCATATCTGACGAAATGAAACCGTACCTCAACAAGAGACATGAAATAACCAACCAGGATGGCATCTTATTGTGGGGAGAACGAGTGATGGCTCCCTTCCCTTTGGAGGAACTACTTTTAATTGAACTACGATCCAGGAATTTCCCGAATTAAGACCATAGCGTGCAGCTATCTATGGTGGCCTGGGATGGATGGCGAAATAGAGTTTAGTAAAGCAGTGTGTGCAATGTCAGCAACTGCAAAAGTTGCCAGTGACAGCTCCATTACATCCATGGGTAGACCCTGGGTGCGGTTACACATTATTCCCAGGAAAGGTCCAATGTAGTCAATGTTCTGCTCATTGTCGATGCCCAATCAAAATGGTTGTACGTATATGAGGTGAAGTCACCAACAGCGGCCACTACAACTGAGAAACTACGTCAGAGTTTTGCCATTTACACACTGCCAGAAATAGTCCTTTCTGATAACTGCATAGCATTTACGGGTGCTGAGTTTCAACAATTTATCAGTCTCAACTGTATCACTCGTGAAAACTGCACTGTACCACCTTTCCTCAATACAGACTGGCTGAAAGCGCAGTTCAAATGTTCAAGGCAGGCATGAAAAAGCTAACTGGTGATTCTGTGGCAACCAAACCAGTATGCTTTCTTTTTCATTACAGGACTATCCCTCACACAAGTGTCACACCTGTGGAGTTACAGTCAAAATGCCATCTCAGGACGAGTTTGAACTTAATAATGCCGAATTTAGAGGGGAAGGTGGAAAGGAGTCAAGGAAGCCAGAAAGCTAGACATAATTGGCATAGTCACGAGAGGAAACTTACTGTGGAAGAACCAGTACGCATGAAGAACTTCGGGGAAGGACCAAAGTGATTCCTGGGTGAATTAAGTGCAGTGACAGGCCCTCTATCTTACCACGTGGAGGTGGAAAGCCGGATCATCTGTAAACGTGTGGACCATTTAAGGAAGAGAGACACAAATCACCAAGATTTGGTTCCACCAGTGGCCATGACCGGGTATGCGTTTCCTATTGAGGACACAACTCAGGACTGACATGTCTGATGTTCTTATATACAAGATACAGAACTGCAAGTGCCCAGCGAAGCACCTGATCTTCAGGCAACGCCGGAAAAGGAGGTTCCTTACCCAGCGTAAATATTATGTTGTCTTGAAAATTATGTACTTGTAAACATAATATGTACAGCTGAGTTAAAGGGGGAGGAATGTAGTAATTATGGTTTTATTTAGTGTGAAATGTACCTTTAAGAATATACTTGTTAGGAGAGATCACATGATCTGTAGTAACCAATAGGAAAGCTACCTCAGCAATCAGCATAGAGATAGAATCACAGAATCACAGTGCAGAAGAGGCCCTTTGGCCCATCGAGTCTGCATTGACATAAGGGTTGGAGTTGAATGCACACGTGTAGCTGCAGCTGAGTATAATGTAAATAAACTTAAAGTTTCCACCCAAGGAGTACCTGCAGATCAATTCCATCATTAATAATACAACTTGGCCACCCTGCAACAAAGGTCAAAGCAGTAATTAAAAGATTTTTCTCAAAAGGTAGAAAAGTCAAGGGGGAATTACCTAATGGCATAGTCTGGCTGGTCATTAGCTTGTTCTCTTGACTCAATTCACTTCTTAAAGAAAAAAAGAGTTGAATTGAGTTTCGGTAGTGCATTCCAGATCACGACCATTTGCTGCGCAAACAAGGATGTCCTGATGATGCTTTTCGTTCTTTTGCCAATCACCTTAAATCTGTCTCTCTGGTTCTCATCTAATAACTATGTCCCTCATGATTTTTTGCACCTTGATCAAATCTCCTCTCGACCTTCTCTTCTCTAATGAGTTGAGTCCCAACTTCTCCAATTTATCTTATCCATTTAACTGAAGTCCCTAGAACCCAGAACTAGTCTCAATTTTTTCTGCACCCTCTCTTATGCCTTCGCATATTTCCTAAGTGCAGTGTCCAGAGGCTGAACCCATGTTTTATAAAAGTTTATCATAATTTCCTTGGCTTTGTACTCTTATGTTTCTATTTATAAAGCCCGAGGTTCCACAAGCTCTTTTACCACTTTCTCAATCTGCCCTGCTTCCTTCAATGTTTTGTGCACATATACTCCAGGCTTCTTGGTTCCTGTATCGCCTTTAGATTGTATTGTCTTTCCTTGTTTTTCCTACCAAAATGCATTACTTCAAAATTTTCTACACTATATTTCATCTGCCACTGTCTGCCCACCACCACCCTGTCAATGTCCTCTGTTGCTAGCTCTACACAACTTGCAACACTTCTAAGTTTTGAGCAATCTGCAAATATTGAAAATGTGCCAGGTACACCCAAGTCTAAAGTCATTAAAATATTTCAAGAAAAGCAGTGATCCTAGAACCAAGCCGTTGCATTGATGGAAGGGTCAAGAACCAGAGGACACAGGTTAAAAGTAACTGGGCAAAAGTAGCAATGTCAAAATGAGGAAAAGCTTTTTTACTCTGAGTGGTTACGATCTGGAATTTACTGCCCGAGAACATGTTAGCGGCAGATTCAATTGAGGAATTCAAAGGAGAATTGGATTGTTGTCTGAAAAAGGAGGAACATGCAGGGCTATGGGGAAAAAAAATTGCTCCTTTGGAGAGCTGGTGCATACACTATGGGCCCAATGGCCGCCTTCTGTGCTGTAACAATTCTATGATTACCTTCCTCCAGTCCAAAGTACTCTCTGCTTCCTGTCTCCGCCTTGGTGCCTTATACTTCACAGACTTAAACTTTGCTAGCAAGCCTATTATGTAGCACTACCAAACACCTTCTGTAAATTCACATATGACAGAATGACACAAAAGGCATTTTCACATGAATTTTCAAATAGACCCAGGATTTCCAACCCTCCCACTTTGGGTACAATTCTACCAGAACAGGCAGGGGATCTCTCGGCTGACTCAGGAGACTTGGCATATCCATTGTCTATGCATGCATTGTGGCCTCTGGCTTGGTATGGCCAAACTGTGTTGTTTGGGTCCTGCTGGTCTCCCGATTATTCAGAATCAGTGCTTTGGTGCCATTTGTGAAGTTACAGCTTTGGGGCCAGTGATAATCACCTGGAAACTCTGAGCATCCTGAGAAACAGAGCTCATGGAAAAGGGAGGAAAGCAAATGTCTGAAAATGAGAACGAGGGGGCCACTATCTCTCCTCTTCACTCCCCCAAACCTTCTCTCTTCTTCCCACCCACCTTCTCTTTTCCCTCCCCAATAAAGTTAATGTTTCGGGTTCTGACAAAAGGCAACCTGAAGTGCTAATTGTTTCTCCTTTCACTGAGCAGGTCAACATCTGCTGTATTCCTAACATTTTCTGTTGATATTTGAGTTGATGACTTTAGCCACACTTTGCAGATGTTATGTAATCAACAGTTATGTGATTCAGTGTCACATGGAATGCCATGTGTTCATTATCACATGATCAAATCTCCAGAAATACCAGAGTTAGCAGCCCAATTTAGGCCCAAGCACACATCTAACATTCCAACATAGTAGGGATGAAACACTGCTATGCCAGAAGTCTCCCATCCTTTGTTAAACAAAGCTCTTTTTAAAACATGTCACCTGGTCAGCAATCCTCTCCTTCAAACAAATTATCCATTTTGTTGCGCTTTAGCAGATCTTGTGGGTAAAATAGTTGACACACATTTGACAACGCAATAGTCACTCCAATTCTAAAGTAACTCATTGTATGTAAAGTGCATTGAGAAGTCTGGTCTACAGGATGCTATGTGAATGGAACCCTTTGCTCCTTTCTCCCAGTAGGGGAATCTCATCCAGTGATCATCACAATTCAGCAATTAAACTGGTGAACTCATAGTCAATATACACTAATGGCCAATCTTGAAGGCATTAATATACATACGAGTTTCTGTTTTACTGAGTGATTTTCTTTTGGTTTGAAAATATGGCATTTTGGTCTTTTGTCCTATTTTCCCACCCTAGAAATTTGGTCTAAATCAGTCAAATATAAAAAATAAGCAACCACTGGAAAACTTTGATAAGTGTTTTCAATTGGTTGATTAGTTAAATAGCAAAAGCAATGGCAAACACTTGTGTAATCCACACTTAAAGCAACAGAACATCCCAAAGCTCTTCACAAAAGACTTAATGCTCACAGATAACATTGCTAAGGACAAGCATGAATTTTTTATCTTACTGCAACTGCGATCATACTGCTGTCGGACTTCCATTCTGTCTTTTCATATGATCCAAACTGTGAAGCCGCCTTTGCAGATTCCTTGTAGCTTACAATTAACACACTGGGCTGGTGGAAAGAAAAAAAAAGTTAAAATTGTACTGAAGACATTTATTCTGCAACAGGCTAAGGTCCCCCCACCCTGAGTGTTCAATATTTTGGTTATATTTCCCTGCCAGGCCAACTTCATGCTGCAGCTTTATGGCATCTACCTAAAGCAGTAGCCATGGAGTGAATATGCAGTTCTAATGGCACTCATTGGTCCATCCGATCAGTCATACTCTTTCCATTCCTGTTATCTTCAAAACATGTCCACTGTCAGTTTGGAACCTCATCCTGTATGAAAACCTACAAATTCATTGTAGATCAAGATCAGTGTCACAGCTCTGTTTGAACTAGCATGCAGGATATCAAATAATGCTCAAGAAGGGCGCTCTTTAACTAATGAAAAGTGATCCACGGTATATTCTTGTTTGAAAATTAGACTGCATAATATTTTGCAAGTTGCTCTGACGTTTTCACTGGACACAGCCATTTTGGCAAACACGCACAGTTTCTGCAAGGAGTCAGCAACAATCTTGCATGAAATGGTGCTATCATTTCCTGTTCGCAACTAACTATTTTAGTTATGTGCATTACATAAATTTCAGTTTCTTTGCCATAGATAATTAGAAGCAAAGTGAGAACTTCATGCTAAAGCTCTAGGCCCTACAGACCAGAACTTGAAACCAATCTCTGAAAGTCTCACTGTGACATGTCAAGTAATGAATGAATGTTTTATCACTTAAGTACTCATGTCAGCATCACAGATGGCAGCCCATCTAGGAAATCAACAAGTTGAATGTTATAGTCATTAGATGATACAGAAATTGAGTGCTGCTGAAAAAAAAGACATGTCGAAGCTTTTTGTTTTGCACTCATCAGGATACTTTGCAAGAATATCAATATAAGGGGGAAGCTACAACTTATATATGATGAGAGTGTAGCAGCACTATCATGGCGAACTAGACTCTCAATCGTTGCGTGAATCAGTATTCACTGAACTTATGAACTCGGCAACTTGCGCAGTTGAGTTGAGCTTTAATGATACCACGTTTGCCCAAACAGATGGTATTGCCGCTGGGATTCTTACAGTTCTACACGCATAAGATTGGTCTTATTGGCAACCTTGTAGATAGGGCACAAAACATTTGCTCACCATGCAAGCTTGGTGCTGAAATAGAGCCTCAAAGGCATCCTGCTGGAAATTGGCTACCCTGATCAGATCATTTTGCTCTATATATCATGCAAACTCTTGAACGGGCTAAGGCTGTCACTTTTGGCCCTGAAAAGTGCCCAGTATATCTCAGATTACCCTGGAGGGGCAAAGTATCTAAAAAAAATTGAGCAACAGATGAAGCTGGCTGTTTCACACTGCTACTATGCAGTAGCAACACAAGTGGTATTTGCCACCAATAGGATGTTGCCGTCAAGCCGAAAAGATGTTCTGCCTATCACACAAATAAGTAATGTGGCATATGAATTTCAATGCCAGTGTGATGCTAGGTATGTAGGCCATATGTCCCAAAGGCTGGTAGACTGTATCAAACAGCATGTCCTAGCTGCTGTTCGCTATGGGAAAGGTACAGTCTGTACCCAACCAGCCCGTGCTTGCAAAACTCAAAACACAGTGTCCAACATTAGATGTGGTTCCGCATTTGGACATTTGCTGAATAATCCTCAATGTGCTAAGAATTACGCTGACAATCAATTTAGGATTGTCAGTCGGGCTCACAGTTTGGCACATTGATGTGTACTGTAAGCTACATATATTAAGATACAGGGCCCTGTTCTTTGCAGACAGAAAGAACATGCACACACATTGTGCCTGTTTCAGCTAAACAAAATAATGACAGCCATTCGCTGACTCATTCCTCAAGGCAATGCCTTGACCAATCAGGGTCAAACCACCTGGTTTAAATTTCAAACAATGCTCGGCAATTAACTGTCAGTCACCATCACATGTGCATTCTCCATGGCATCACCTCTACCAGAGTCCACTTGCCAACCAATCAGCACTCTACTCTCTTCACAACAGAATAAATTGTCATTTTCCCCTTATATTTGTATTGTTGTGAAGTGCCCTGATGAGTACAAGATGAAAAGCTTCAGCATGTTTCTTTTTTCTGTAATACTCATGTTGAATCTTTCTGTATGATGGTGATGCATGTTTTGTGGACAAAAGGGTGGGGGAAGATAAAGGTTGTTCAGGTTTTCAAACTGCAATGCAGGTAACACATTGATGTGAAACAGGACCTGAATTATTTGGTAAGGAATTAAAACAAAAACAGAAGTAGGCAGTGGTCCAGCAACTGTTAGAAAGGATAAAATGAGCACAACAACTCTAACAGTTAAAATGGGATACTGGTAACCCAATGCTTTGATAGCCTAACTGATACATCTTACAAGGGTCTAAGATGCTTATTAGTGAAGTAAAATTAATTATAATTTTTTTTGGATAGTACAATATCAGTTTAAACAGTATATTATCTAAAAGTTTTTAAAGTTCAGCCCCAAATTGTAACAAAACATGATCCAAAATGTTAGAAGTTCAATTCTTCACAGTTGATCTAAAACAGTATTGTACATTTCATGATTGAAACCAGATCAGCTAAGTCAAGAGTAGCATTTTTTTTTATTTGACATACTTCCTGCTTTTAAAGGAGAAAATAGTGAGGAGAATTTGGATCGCTCAAAACCAATTTCTTACTTGGCATGGAAGGCCTCATTTGAGGTATTTTTCCTGCACAGTAATGTCACTGATAGAGAGCAACCCTGGACAGTTTTATAGTAAACAGAGACTGCAACTCCAAATTGATGTGCCCAACCTGTCTTCACAAATCAAAACATTACCAGTGCAGCTCCCAAGGCCAGTCTACAACCACCCCTGCATTACCATGGCTTATTATGGGACTACTCAGTCAGTGCTGTCTTCAGAGCAACCAAATAAGTGAAAAGCTCTCCCAGGATTTGCCCATCACTTTTCACTACCGTCAAGCTAACCAAATTCCTGCTAGCCACATCCATAAATCAAATCAACGAGCACAATAGAACCACGCCACAACCTGCATTTCTATACTGTCTTTAATGTAGAATTATGCCTGAAGCAACTTCTTAGGGATAGGGGAAGAATTGTACACTGAGCCAAAGGAAGGAATGTTAGGAGGAACGATTAAAAGCTTGGTGAAAGGGGTAGACTTTAAGACCTCATACAACAAATGGGAGGAGAAGGACAGACAGATGAGCTTAGGGAAGGAATTTAAAGTGAAAAGTAGGAAAACACTCATATGGTTGCTTATTTTGAATCTACATGTAGAGATTTCAAATCAATGCTAGCATGTCAGTTTAAGCATTCTTGTCTTATGTCAGAGAGTTGTTGGTTCAAGTCCCACTCCAGAGAGTTAAGCATGTAATCCAGGCTGGATTCAGTGCAATACTGAAGGGGGCTGTTAGAGATGCTGTCTTTCACATACCATCATACTATCAGCCCTCTCAAGTAGGCATAAAGGGTCCCATGGCACTATTTGAAGGACATGAGAATTTTTCCGTTGCCCTGGCCAACATTTATCCCTCAACCAATACCAGTACACATCATCCAGTCATTTACTTCATTGCTGTATGTAAACTATGTTTTCCAGTGATCACAGTTCAAAAATGCTTAATTGGCTGCAAAACCCTTTGGAATATGTTGAAGACATGAAAGGCATTACATAAATGCAAATCTTTATTCTGTTTATGAAAATAACTGACGGGTATCAAACCACAAACAATTTAGGCAGTTGCCACAATGTGGCCTAATATACTTTTAAGAGAAATTGCATTTATATCACACCTGTAATGCTCTCATACAAGATTATGACCAACTCAAAATTAGCTATGAAAACAAAACTCAGAATCCTGGAATGCTACATCACACCAATTTTGACATAAGGAAGCAAGCGTTGGCCAGTGAAGCAATGCAGAGAAAAATTGAGGCTACAGAGTTGTGGTTTTTGAGGTAAATAACGAAGATATCTTGGACAAAACACATGATGAAGAGGCAAAATCAGAGAGAGAGAGAGAGAGAAAATGAATGCTCTCAGGACATCTCAAAGTGCTTCACACACAATGAGATAAGTTTTATTGAGCAATAATAGGCAATAAGAACTCCATAAAGGAATAGACTTCCAGGTACAGTAGCAGAGGCAAATATTTGAGAGACAGTTGCTACTGTGATGGGGGTCAGGGAACAGAATTGTGGGCTCTCTTACATGGATAAATTATGATGGGGCAATTAAGCTTGCTCATTATTTTTACCCCGTGATCTGGTCAGGAAAATAACCTGAGCTCTTTAATCATAGCAGTTCTGTTCAGGCTTTGAGTTAATCAAGGAGGTAAATCATTAATTAGCAAGCTAAACACCCAAACAGACCAAGCGGTGCTGCTCTTAATCCAAATCGATAAAATTACTTTGTTTCTGCCAACTTCTACCCTTTCTAAACAGTTGATTGAAACCCAGAAAACACAACCCTTCAGTACATTCTAATGAAAAAACAAAGACAGCATAAATGTTCTTTTTGTGAAAAAACAAACTTGGATTCAGTCCTAACAATATGTGCATATTAACTTCTGAAAATAAAGGGAATACCTCAGAACATGAATCCTATTGAAAAGTACCTCGCAGTAAATCTTAGTTTTCAGATGGCTATTTAATGACCATCAACAGCCGCACTGCAAAATATTTTGGCTCAAACATTATCACTAGACATATTTACTGCATTCGCATGATTGTATACTGGAGCTAATATGCTTTAACGTGGCAAGGCACACACTGCTTGACAAAAAAATTCAAATTCACTGCATAGCATTTGTTACATTATTTCCATTAGAGACACACCAGGGCCCCCAGTGCTTCACCTGTTATAGCTCATTATGGTCTTGAGATACAACCCAAGCTGAGAAAGGTAGAAGAAAATCTATAGCCGTATTGCTGAGTGTTTTTCAACTCTACCACCTCAACTTGTATTTATAGTGTTTTAATGAAGTAAAATTCCCCAAGGCGATTTATAGGAGCATTATCAAAGAATTTGACGTCAAGCCACACAGAGATACTTGGGCAAGTACTAGGAAAGTACTAAAAGCTTAGTCAAAGAAGAAAATTGCAAAGGAGCATCTTAAATGAAGAGAGGGAGATACAAGGCAGGAGGTATAGGGGAGAATTTCAGAGCTTAAAGCCTAGCCTCCCAACGATGGAGCAAAGAAAGTGGGATGGGGAGGGGGTGGATCATACATAAAAGGCCAGAAATGGGAGGCTGGAGGATGCTGCAGGGTTGGGGGAAGAGGTCATGAAGACAAGAATTTTAAAATCAAGATACAGCGCCAAAACAAGAATTTCACACGTCCACAAGGATTTATTGTAATTCTTTCAAACCAACGTTTGCATTTTAAAGTTCTGATATATTTCCTTATATCACAGAGATTACACTTTAAAGCTACTGCATTAACATGGCATCTTTCATGACCTTAGAACGGTTCAAAATTCTTCAAAAGGAAGTCTGAGCTCGTTTATTATCTCTTTAATACAAATTTAACTAACCCTAAGTATTCTCAATATTTTGGTAAATATTTGTCTTCAATACAAAGGATGCTAATGTTTGGCAACAGAATTAAACTTTTCTCTGCAACCCCTCCCCCCCAAAACCACAATAATACCCAGCACAGGAAAGGTGCACAGCTCCCTACATTACGCTACCAAAGTATTTAACCCTAAGCTCTTAATCAACATTTATTTCCCATACCCCTGTTCATTGAGTTTGCTAAACTTGCAACTAACTGCAAAATTAAAGGTGGTTTTATCAGAAACTGCTTTGAAATTGCCCAAACATACTCCCCACTGGGCATTTACTGTTGTCAGAAATTAATCTGACCATTCTTGCTTGGGTTAATTATTTTGCAGGTTTAAATTTCAGGAAGATGTCCCCTTTAATTACTGTAGGTTCACACAAAATATAGAACAACAAAACCATAAATGTACATTGACCATTTGAATTTTAGCTGAAATACTTCACAAGTAATTGGAAATCCAGTTCCCTTTATTTTGTTGCAGAATACGTTAACAGCATGGGTACAAAAATAAAAACTAAATATTCTAATCAGAGATTGTGCAACTGAGCTAATTTGACATTCTGTTTGGAAAAAGGGAGCCCATGGCTTTAACACCACTTTTTAACAATAAAGTTTTTTTTAAACAAACAGGCCTTCAGGTTTTGAAGCCAGGAAAGTAAGCAAATTGCTCTGCTACAGACCCAGACTCTATCTAGTTAGATACAGTGGAAAGAGTGGTTTTCACTGTTGCCAAGATTCAGAGTTAATCTCAGTAACACAAACAAACATTGTTTAGAGTCAATTTCCACTATTTCACTATTTATGCTAGGGAGAGCATTCTGCTAACTAACGAGCTTTCTCTCCTACTACAAAACTTACATTTGACTCAAGAATTGTCCAATTCACCTTAATGTCAATATACAGACAGTTTAACTTCAATAATAATAATAAAAACAAAAAAACTGCGGATGCTGGAAATCCAAAACAAAAACAGAATTACCTGGAAAAACTCAGCAGGTCTGGCAGCATCGGCGGAGAAGAAAAGAGTCGCGTTTCGAGTCCTCATGACCCTTCGACTCAAGTTCTGTCGAAGGGTCATGAGGACTTGAAACGTCGACTCTTTTCTTCTCCGCCGATGCTGCCAGACCTGCTGAGTTTTTCCAGGTAATTCTGTTTTTGTTTTTAACTTCTTCAATATCTAGCATAAGTTTACCTGCTTTGTCCCATCTTTTGAAATTTGAAAAGTTACTAGGACTGTACAAATAATCTTGCTTTTATTTGTACAGTTAACATTGACAAAATGGCATTTGAAACATCAATGAAAAACAAATATAACAACAATATTTAAACATTTCAGAGCAAACATAGGAAGAACCCAAACAAATTTTATAGAAGCCAGGCTTATCAATAAAAGTTGATTGAAGATATTCTATGTTTGACAAATAGTGTTTAGAGTACAATATGTTCATTAAGTCAACCAGAAAATAGATTGGACCTCACACTGCCCACAGGTGGTTATGAGATATGTATATTCACAAATTAATTGGTGAATTAACTATTATGTTTCTTCTGGAGATGAGCTGAAATTTCGCTTTCCGATTACCCTTGGCACAGAAACAAAAACATTGGAGCCTTTTAATTGAGCTCTACACTGTATGTTCAGAGCGGCAAACAACAGACGGGTGGGGGTGGGGGGAGAGACACGCGATAGAGACTCTTGGCTCACCAACTTGCTTACCGATCATTTTTTAACAATCAAATATAATTCAATCCCAAGGTGCTTCACAGGAGCATATAAAACAAAGTATGACACTGAGCCAGAAAGAGATATGTCAGGTACCAAAAGCTTGCTCAAACTGGTAGGTTTTAAGGTCTGAAAGGAGGAAAGTGAGGTACAGAGGTGGAGAGGTGTAGGGGAAGATATTCCAGAGCTTGGGCCTAGGCAACTGAAGGCACTGCCATCAATGGTGGAGCAATTAAAATTGGAGGTGCGAAAGAGGCTACAATCAAAGGAACACAGATATCTGTGGGTTGTGGGGTTGGAGGAGATTACAGGGCCAGGGAGGCACAAGGTGATGGAGAGATCCGAAAACAAGGATGAGAATTTTAAAATCAAGATGTTGCTTGATCCACAGGTAATGTTAGTCAGCGAGCAGAAGTGATAGGTGAACAGGGCTTGGTGCGAGGCAAGACATGGCCAGCAGAATTTTGGATAGCGTCAAATTTAAGGAGGGTTGAATGTGAGAGACCAGCCAGAAGTGCATTGGAATAGTCAAGTCTAGAGGTAAAGGTATGAATGAAGATTTCAGTAGCAGACGAGCCAAGACGGGGGCAAGGTGGGGCAATATTACAGAGGTGGAAATAGAGATGGCACAAACACAAGGTCGGAAGTTCATCTTGGGATCAACGTGACAAGGTTGCGAACTGACTGGCTTAATCCCAGGCTATTCCCAGGGAATGGGATGGAGGCAGTAGCTAGGGAGCGGAGTTTAGTGGGGGAAAAGCAATGGCTTCAGGCTTCCCAATAGTTAGTTGGAGAAAATTTCTGCTCATCCAGTACTGGATGTCAGATATCCAGTCTGATCATTTTGCAACAGTGGAGAAGTCAAGAGAGGTGATGGTGTGGTAGAGTCGGGTGCCACCAGTGCACACATGAAAACTAACACTGTACTTTGCATGTTGTCAGGAGCGACATGTAGATGAGAAAGAGGAGACGGCTAAGGATAGATCCTTGGGGGGCACCAGAGGTAGTGATGCAGGAGGAGCAAATATCATGCAAATAATTGCCGGCTATGATTAGATAGGTACGAATGTAACCAGGTGAGAACAGTCCCATCCAGCTGGGTGACACTGGAGAGGCCTTGGAAGATGGTGCAGTCAAACCTGTCAAAAGCTGCTGACCAGTCAAGAAGGATGATGTGGTAAAATTTACCTTTGTAACAGCCACATAGGACCAGGTGATTAAATGGGAAAATTCAGAAAAGTAGTCAACTAAGCTCTTCACTGTAATAACGCCTGCATGTATCATAAGGTCCCTTTTTACCTTTGCCATTTTACCTTTCAGTGGCCTAAGAATCTATATATCATTGTCAGCTGAAACACATTTGCCACCTTTTTCCATGACTTCTCCAAAAGTTAACAGCTAAAGATTTGTAGTATCTAGAAGATGAATAGTGAATAATCTCAAATGTTTAATCCAGTGGTAGGTGGATTCAAATATAACACCATCAGCACTCAACAGTCACAATCATAGCTGCGTAAGTTTTCACCAGGCTGGCAAATATGCAGGTTAATTTTAAAAAAAAACCTTGCAGGTAAAATGACAATAATTGAACTGTTCATTTCTCAACACTATGCTTACATTTCTGATTCACATGACATACACTACATGCCAGCCATGTACAAAAAAGTCGTGTCAGCAGTGACTATAGTACAGCTGCTCGGCTGACAGCTTAGTAACAGTCCAGACTCTTCCATATCATCACATCACAAGGATAACCCTTTGCGGATCTTTTTTAAATATTTCAGCAAGGGCAGACACATGGCAAATAAATTTAATGCAGGGAAGTATGAAGTGATGCACTTTGAAATGAAAATGAAGACAGACTACTGTACATAAATTTTTAAATTAAAATGGTACAATTTTAAAGAGGTTGCACGAACAGAAACACCTTAGCATTCACATACATGGATTTATGAAGGTGGCCGCTGGAAAGGTTATTGATAAAACATAAGGAATGCTTGGTTTTTATGAATAGAGATGGAGTACAAAAACCAGTGAATTATAGTAAGCCTTTATTTAAACACTAGTTAGGCCCCAGCTGGATTATTGTGTCCAATTCTGTGTTCTCATCCTGGTAGAGACCAGCCCTGTTTATTTATTTGTTCGAAACCAAAAACCCAGGTATTTAATAGAAGAATGAAGCCACAAGGTTCACGGTTTAGACAAAAAGAATTTTACAGCACAAAGAAAAGTATGAATACTAATAAGAACACTATCTTAAATAGTGACTTATATTAAAGATATTAAAAATACAATGAACACATAAGTGTACTTTAAAATCGAATCTTACTCAACTTTCCTTCTACACCCATTTAACTTATACAACCCCACCCCACCCCCCACCCCAACCCCCCCCCGCCCCCCCCGACCCACTCTCCAATAAATTCAAGTCAGATCTTACCAGAATTTGGAAGGTTAACCACTTATCAGAATACTGCTTTGAAAATTCATGTAACGATTGAGATTTCTTGGTCTTCCGCTTACTTCTGGCAAGGTTTGCCATTCAAATCTCCTCCACCTGTCCCATTGTTGTAGACTCCCAGTTCAACACAGGCATCACCAGAGTCTTAAGTGTTACCATCTCAGGTCAGAACTCTCCTAGTTCTAATATTCTTCAACAATGTAGTCTTGTATCTAGAAAACTGTCTTCTCAGCTTGGCCATCCCCCAAAATCCAACTCACTGTTAGAAGACTTTCAGCTAACAAGGGGTCAATTCTTTTAGCCAGCACACCTAAATTTTAACTGAAATCTGCTTGAAAGTGATGATTTCCTGCAGCAATTGTGTTCTAAACTAAAACCCTGCTTAAGACCACCAGAGACACATCCACAAACTACTCACTCCTACAATTAACTTCTTGCTGACCCTTTTTCTACTGTTTCTCTTGATGGCAACTTGGTCACATGATCACTTACAGGAATCCAGGTGCTTTACAAGAAATCTTTCAGATAAAGTTAGCTCTTAAGGGGCAATCACCCCAACATAAAGCATAGGTTTTCCCTCTCAAACAAACATGGCCTATCACATTCAGCATCATATTTTAAAATAGATCTTTATGTCTTCGATAGGATGCACTTTAAGGCCTTGGAGAGGGTGCAGAGAAGATTTAATGGGATTGTACCAGGGATGCAAATAAGGTTATAGAGAAATTCTTTATTGGAGTTCAAAACAATAAGGGGTTTTGATACAGTAGATACGGAGAAACCGTTTGCACTAGAAGGAGGGTTGATTACCAGAGCACACAGATTTAAGATACTTTGCAAAAAAGTTAGAGGGAAGATGAGGCAAAAAATGTTTCTAGAAGTAATTACCTGGAACGCAATCACTATAAAGGTGGTGGAAGATGATCCAACAGTAACTTCAAAAGAGAACTGGATGTGCACTTGAAAAGGAAAAATTTACAAAGCTATGAAGAAAGGGCAGGGAAAAGATCTAATAGGATATCTTTTTTAAAGAGCCAGCATAGACATGAGGGCTAAATGGCTTCCTCTGTGCTTTACAAGTCTATAAGGTTTTATCTCAATCATTCTTGGTATAATTCTCTTCCCGAGTCAAACTCCCCAACGTCACGTTATTTCCTGTCCTAGTCTGATTGGCATATTGTATGTTGATAAACGTTATCCCTCCCACCCTTAAATCTGCCGTCATCACCCTCTCCTCAAAAAGCCAACTTTTGACCTCTACCTCTTGTAAACAATTGACCTATCTCCAATAGCCCTGTCCTTGCCAAAGCCCTTGAACGTATTGGCCTCTCCCAAATCCACATCAATCTTTCCGGGAACTCCATGTTTGAATTCCTCCAACCAAGTTTCCACCCTACCAGTACCGAAATGGCTCTTAAAGTCACAACAACAGCTTAAATTTATATAGTGCTTTTAAAGGTAATGATAGGTCTCAAGATGCTTCACAGGAGCATCATAAAACAATTATGACACCAAACCATAAAGGACATTAGGTCAACGACCAAAAGCTTTCTCAAGGCTGGTTTTAAGAAGCATCCTAAAAAGAAAAAAGCGATTAACTAAAAGCCTACATGACTGACAAGGTAAACTTCCCCTCATCCTTCTTGACCTGTCTGCTGCCTTTGGCATGGATGACCACACCATCCTATTCGAATGTCCCTTCACCGTCATGCAGCTGGGTGAGGCCGCTCTTACTTTATCATAGCCAATTGCAATGGTTTATCTTTCCACTATCTATCCTTCTCCCCTACCCATTTCTCATCAACATGATACCCTTTGGCAACAACATCCAAACACAGCATTATTTTTCACACGTATACTGATGACCGTCAACTCTGCCTCACCACCACTTTTCTCGACTCCTTCAATGTTGCTAAATTATCAGGCTGCTTGTCCGATATCCAGTATAAGGAGAAGATTCCTCCAATCAAATACAAGACAAACTGAAGTCATTGTCTTCAGTCCCATTTCCTGGCTACTGACTTCATCCCTTTCCCTACAATAACCTTGGTGTCAATATTTGACCTCAAGCGGAGCTTCCTACCACATATTTGCGTCATCACGAAAATCGCCACATTTCCACCTCTAACCTCACTTGACTTCGCCTGTCTCAGCTCATCTGCTGCCAAAATCCTCACCTTACATCTAGATTTGATTACTACTACTTACTCCTGGCTGGTCACCCACATTATGCCCTCTGTAAACTTGAGTCACTCAAACCTCTTCTGCCCGTGTCTTAACCTGTCTTATCTTAACCTAGTCCCTCCCGTTCACCTATCACCCCTGTGCTCTTTTACTTACATTGACTCCCGGTCAAGCAACATCTTGATTTTAAATTCTCGCTTCTGCTTTCAAATCCCTCTATGGCTTTGTTCCTCCCTACCCCTGCAATTTCCTCCAGCCCCACAACCCCCTGCTATATCTGTGCCTCTCTTGTTCTGGCCTCCTGAACATGCCAATTTTAATCATTCCACCACTGGTGGCCGCACCTTCAGTTGCCTAGGCCCCAAGCTTTGGAATACCCTCCATACACCTCAATTTTCTCCTTTAACACACTTCTTAAAACTTGACTCTTTGACCAAACTTTTGATCATCTGACCCAATATCTCCTTCTGTGGCTCAGTGTCATATTTCATAATGCTCCTGTAAAAGCACCTTAGGACATTTTATGTTAAATATGCTATCTGCTATACAAATATAAGTTGTTGTAATGCACACAGTTGAGAAATTGAGGAAACCAGGCTGCTACATAAGAATATGTTGCTTTGGATATATGTTTACTATTTCTCAGGTTCATAGTTCGAGTGTGTGTCTAAACAAAGTATTAAAATAATAGGAAGCAATAAGGAACAATAGCAAGTGGGAAGTTAAAGGCAAACAGTCTCCTAAACAAGTGAGTTTGAGTGTCAAGACATAACTATAGCCTTTCAAAAACTATTTATGTTCCAGTGCGTTTGGTTATGTCAACAGGAAATGAAACTTTAGTATTCAGAAGTTAAAATATACTAAACTAGTTCACTAATATCTTCCTCATGTTGGGGTTGGAGAAGAGCAAATTTCATTTCTGTACTTGGTTTCAAGTTACACAAGTTCCAAAAGCTCAAAAATGACCAAGAATCGCATACTGCTAATTCATACAAGATAAAAGTAATCTGTTAACTCCAAAACAGTGTCATAAGTATTAAAGTTTCACATCAGCAATTCAACATTGTGAACTCCTGATCACAGTCAGGTCAAAAATGCACATTGTGCAATTCTTTAAAAAAATGAGAAGTGGGGGAATGGAGATAGGAAGGATAAATCATGCCAGGCTGCTCAAAGACCTAGTTATCATAGCACAGGTATATGATGATATACTAGCTGATGAATTTTGCAATATTTTTGCCAGATGATGGAACAAAGAGACAAATCTGCACAATTTTACTTAAGCAATGGATCAATCCCAAAATCATCTAATATGCAAAAGGTATAAGCAGTGAAATTGATCTTCTAAAAATGCATGAATTGGACAAAGGCGAATTGGCAACCTAACATACACCACGTCTTGTAACAGGGCTGTGCTTTGTTGTTGCCCATTTGCTGATGACTAATTTCAGCCTCGAAGTGGCATATTCCCCGCAATCAGCCCGAACTATGTTCAATAAAGCCTGATCTCAGTACTGTATTGTCATTCAGTGTGTCACATATCCTTGCTACACTGGCACACTTACATCAGTTTTTCCCCCTCAGAAAATTAGTGGCAATATAACAAACGAATTCCAAATTGGTTGTTCATTCATTGGTGTCATCGTCTTCCCAGAAAGTTGGTTCCCATAGGCCTCCACCTGTCTGTCCTGTGCTGCCTTACACATTCCACATAGGTTAACCTCATCCGCTCCACTATATCCACCATCCATTTTCTGCTGTTTCCCTTTCCTATGTTTTCCAGCAATCTTTCCTTGCAATAATTGTCTCTGTCTACACTGTTTTAACGATATGAACAAAATGTTATATCTCTGATGTTATGCACCAATCTCCTCTTTTCTCAAGCCTTTTTCAGCACTTCCTCATTAGTTGGTCTGTGTAGGATATGCGGAACAACCTATATGCCCATATCTCGAGTGCATTCAGCTTATCAATAGCCTGTTTGTTTTCATGTCTCTGAGGCATATAACAGATGACAAAATATAGCAACTAAACCTTCGTTTCCTACGTTCAGTTTCTTTGATGTTAACAGGTCTTTCAATTTTTTTTTAATCTGTCCATGGGATATAGGAGTCAGTGGCTAGGCCAGCATTTATTGCCCATCCCTAAATGCCCTCTGAACAAGGGCAATTATGAGTCAACCACATTATTGTGAATCTGGAGTCACATGTAGGCCAGACCAGGTAAGGACAGCAGATTTCCTTCCCTAAAGGGCATTAGTGAATGTCATGAAGAGATATTAAATAATGTTATTGGAAATTATTTTAAATTGGTACTATTTTATTTTGTTGTTGGAAGAGGTGAAGTTCAACAGGCCTGGTAATACAATGAGAATTTACATAATGAGAAACCACCAAGCCTCCAGAGGTTTTTCATATAAGTTAAATTAAACATTTATTAATTTTATAAAGTATTAAACACATACACACCTACAAATTACTACCATAATAACTATTAAACTAATCCCCAAATTAATCACTCCCAGTAAATATCTTCACCAAGGCAACAACAACCCATAGACTTTAAACAGACACCAGGCAAAGCATATTTTATCTTGCAAATTCAAAACGAGGTTCCTTTCAATTTGTTTTCTGTGCAGACAGCTGTAGGCTTACAGGCGTTTAGATATCACATGCCTCTGACTTCTACACAAAACCTTCCCTATGAAGGTAAATTCTCATTGTATTACCAGGCCCTTTGAACTCCATCTCTTCTAACAATAAAACCGCTTTCATATTGTACATTTAAAATAGTTTCCAATAACATTATATACATTAATATCTCATCATAACAGTGAACCCGATGGGTTTTTACAACAATTGCCAACGGTATCATGGTCATCATTAGGCTCAATTCCAGATTTTTTAAACATGTCTTTCATTCTGACAAAGCTGGTCTTGGCTATCTCAATTCTCCTTCGGATTGCAATCACTTCTCCCGTCATCTGTAATAGGTATGGGTACCTATTCACTAATTCCCGGACTTATCCATTTACTTCATTTTTCACTTCCAGGGTTAGGTCTCCACTTATCATCATTGTCTTCTTCATATTCATTCTTGATTCATGCTCCACACACCTTGCTTTCACTTTGTTTACAATTTCCTATAGTGCCTTTTCTGACTCTATAATCAGTACATCGTGATCTACACATCTCAAATTTTTGACATTTAGCCCACCAATTTGCAAGCTGGTGCATCTCCTAGTAGTAAATTGGCACAAAACATTCATCATACCCACTCAAGATACTGCTTTCAAAGTGGGATGAATTCTGATACATACTCTGGCAGCAAACTAAACATCCAAATCTGCACAAAATCTACAACCTCTCCCCAAACCAGTGTCCCATTGCCTATTAGCGACTCGGTATTTTAAACACTATTTTAATGAGGAATTTAACTTGTTTTAAATAAAGCTACCCAAGAGTGTCTTTATTCTTTGACAGATATGCATCAGTCACCCATCACAGGAGTAAAGCCTACTAGACCAAGTTTTATGGAAATACTCTACTGGGTAGGCATATGAGAATATCACACCCCTGAAGAGATGGGCAATGTTTAGGTGGTGTCCTTCTCAGTCAAATAAAACCCCAGGATCTACAATATTGTACCCGTTTTCTTTTTAACCTGAAGTTAAACTGAAGCTAAACATTACTTATAAGCAATGTCACCACTATTTTCATATGCAAAAACATAATTCCTTAGAACCTATCAAGCTAGACTGTAGTCCAGATTTGAGGCAGGAAGGGTGTGGAATGAAAAATCAACATCCTTTGGATTTTGTGCAATTTGTAGGATTTATTTACACAGCAGGAATTCACCAAGGCTCCTTAGACAGCACCTTCCACCCCATGACCACTACCATCTAGAAGGACAAGTGCAACAGATAGATGGGAATACCACCACCTGACGTCTTCCAAGTCACTCACCAACCTGACTTGGAAATATATCGCCAGGTCAAAATCCTGGAACTCCCTTCCTAACAGCACCACGGGTGTACCTACACCTAAACTGCAGCGGTTCATGACGGCAGCTCACCACCATCTTCTTTTGGCCTGGCTAGGGGGTTGGAGTTTAAAAATAGGGAAGTCTTGTTACAACTGTACAGGGTACAGGTGAGGATGCACCTGGAGTGCTGAATACAGTTTTGGTCCCCGTATTTAAGAAAGGATATACTGGCATAGGAGGCAGTTCCAAAGAGGTTCACCAGGCTGATTCCTGGGATGAAGAGGTCGAATTATCAAGAACGGCTAAATAGGTTAGGCCTTGACCCATTAGAGTTTAGATGAATGAGGGGTGATCTTATTGAAACGTACAAGATTCTGAGGGGGCTTGACAGGTTAGATGTTGAGAAGATGTTTCCATGAGTGGGGGAATCTTGTACTAGTGGACATAGTTACAAAATAAGGGGGCACTAATTTAAAACTGAGATGCAAAGGAATTTCTTTTCTCAAAGGGTAACGAATGTCTGGAATTCTCTACCCCAGAGAGTTGTGGAGGCTAGAACACAAAGTAATTAAAGTGAAGGTAGATAGATTTTTGAAACATCAGGGAGTTGAGGGTTATAAGGAGCTGGCACAAAAAGAGGAGTTGAGACCTGGGGCAGATCAGCCATGATCTTATTGAATGGCGGGGCAGGCCCGAGGGGCCAAATGGTCTGCTCCTATTTGTGTTATGTGCTCAAGGGCAACTAGGGATGGGCAATAAATGCTGGCCCAGCCAGCGAAGCTCATATCCCGTGAATGAATAATAAAAAAAATTCTTCATGGCCTGGAAAGATAGGTAGGAGCGCTGGCTTGAGGGAGTAACTGAGAATGCAAGCTATAAAAGCTGAGTTTACAAACATTATTGATTCTATATCAATACTCTTTTTAAACAGTATCGCATTTTAAGTTAAACTTGTAACCAAGATTGTGCATGGAGATAATTATGCACCTTAATGCATACTAGATATGAAGAATCAAAGGTTTACATGTGGATAGAAGTTTTCTACTTGCAATACTGTTTCAAGCAAGAGAGATGCTTAGCCCAAATTACTGCATCATTAGCCTCACCACAGTGTTGTCCACTTCTCCATGAAGGCCCTTCTCAAAACATAGTTCTTCAAGTTTTTGGTCATCCTTCCTTCCTTTGTCCAGGTGTCCATATTTTGTCTGATTATGCCATGCTTATGCACCTTGGTACACTGTTCTACAAATGCACTACTGTTTTCTTCTCTTCCACCTTTCAATGATGCCAGAGATGGATGAATGACAGCCCATTGTACAGTAAGCTTCACTTCTGTTGCTGGCGACCCTGCAATTACTAAAACTTCACAATATAGTCTTTTCAATGTTTGAGTGGTCCTCTGCAGACAGCTAGGTTCCTTGACAATTCCTGAACTCCAATCTCTAAGTCATAGGTTGAACTACAAGTTCTGAATCAGCATGGGCACAAGTAGGTCCCACAGCATTGTCAATGCAGAAATGTGAAGTGGTTGTAGTCATTAAACCTGAATTACACCACCCACCCCAACCAACGCTGATCAATTATTGCGAAATGCAGAAATACTTCAAGATAAAAGGTCTTAAGGCTTTACAAATGTTTCCATAAGCAAGTCGTGCCCGACATGATCACATATACAGAATTTTTCAACTCAGCAATTTTAAGAAATACTATGATAAACAAGACAGATGGAATTGTTTGCCAAACTTGCACAATAAACCTGGCCTGAACATAAAAGCATTAATACCACTTAAAACTAGTTACACTGATTTTGCATAAAATTAATAAGAATCAATTATTTTTACTTACGGATTATAAATATATAAGTTTCCTACATAGCAGATAGATTTTTAAGACACCATGCCAAATGGCATGCAAGTTTCTAAACTGTGGAACGACAACTGCTTGTATTTACATAGCACCTTTAACGTAATAAAACATCTTAAGGCAGTTCACAGGAGCGGTGCAGAGGATAATCTGAACCGAGCCACATTAGGCAATATTAGGGCAGATGGCCAAGAGTTGGGTCAAAGAGATAGGTCTTACAAAGTGTCAGAGAGAGGGAGAAGTTTAAGGAAGGAAGTCTAGAACTTAAGAGCCTTGGTGGCTGATGGTACCCTCACCAATGGTACAGTAATTAAAATTGAGGATGCTCAAGAAGGCAGAACTAAATGAGTGCAAAATCTCTGAGGGCTGTGGAACTGGAGAAGATTACAGAGATAGGGAGGAGGCCAAGCCATGTTGAAAACAACATTGAGAATTTAAAATAAAGGAATTGTTTAAATGGGAGTTAATATAGGACAGCAAGTACAGGAGTGCTGGGTGAAAGAGACTTGATGCAAGCAAAGTCACAGGCAACATTGTTTAGAGAGAAAAGATTGTGGGAGGTTGGTCAGGAATGGATTGGAATAGTTAATTTTAGAGATAACAAAGGCCTGGACGGGGGCTTTAGCAGCAAAGATGTGAGGCAGGAGTTGAGTCAGGCGATGTTACAGAGGTGAAAATAGGTGGGCCTTATGATATGTAGTTGGAAGTTCATCTTGGGGTCAAAGATGGCACCTAGGTTTATTCAGTTTCAGTTTCAGAGAACTTCCTGCTGGTAATTAGGAAACCAACTCTGTGGTGGGGACCAAACACAATAACTTCTGAATATCTAATAGGAGGACATTTCTGCTCATCCAGTACATACAGACTAGGAGCAGGCCACTCAGCCCTTCAAGCTCCACCATTCAATAAGATCATGGTTGACCTGGTTATAACCTCCTGCCTACCTCTGATAACCTTTCACTCCCTTGTTAATCAAGAATCTATCCACTTCTGCCTCAAAAATATTCAAAGACTCTGCTTCCACTGCCTTTAGAAGAGTTCCAGAGACTCAAGACCCTCTGGGAGAAAAAAAAAATTTCTCATGTGTCTCAAATGAGCGACCCCTTATTTTTAAAGAGTGACCCTATGAAAGAAAGCAGAATGTCACATCCACTCTATCACGACTTCTCAGGATCTTAAAGGTTTCAATCAAGTTACATTTTAATTCTTCTAAATTCCAGTGGATGTAAGCCTAACCCGTCCAGCCTTTCCTCAAAAGACAACCTGCCCATTCCTGGTGTTAGCCTAGTCAACATTCTCTGAACTGCTTCTAGCGCATTTACATCTTTCCTTAAATAAGGAGACCAATACTGTACACAGTACTCCAGATGTGGTTTCACCAGTACCCTGTGTACTGAAACATAACCTCCCCACTTTTGTATTCAATTGCCCTCGCAATAAACAATAACATTCTATTAGTTTTCCTAATTACTAGCTGTACCTGCATACTAGCCTTTTGTGATTCAAAGGACATCCAGATCCTTCTGAATCTCAGAGCTCTGCAATCTCTCACTATTCAGATAATGTTCTCCTTTATTCTTCCTGCCAGATGGACAATTTCACATTTGCCCACATTATGTTCCATTTGCCAGGTCTTTGTCCACTCACTTAATCTATGTCACTTTGTAGCCTTCTTACATCCTCTTCACAATTTACTTTCCTACCTTTGTGTCGTCAGGAACCATACCATCTGTCCCTTCATCCAAGTCATTTATATAATTTGTAAAAGGTTGAGGCCCCAGCACTGATCTCTGTGCATACCACTCATTAAATCCCAACCAGAAAAAAACCCAGTTATGGCTGCCCTCTGTTTCCTGTTAGCTGGCCAACCTTCTATCCATGCCAATATATCACCCCCTACACAATGAGCTTTTATTTCCTGCAATAACCTTTGATGTGGCACCTTATAAAGTGCCTTCTGGAAATCCAACCAAAGTACATCCACTGGTTCCCCTTTATCCACAGCACATGTGACTCCTTTAAAGAACTCCAATGAATTGGTTAAACATGATTTCCCTTTCACAAAGCCATGTTGACACTGCCTGATTGCCTTAAACTTTTCTAAGTGTCCTGCTATAACATCTTTAATAGCTTCTAACATTTTCCCTATGAAAGGTGTTAAGCTATCTGGCCTGTAGCGTCCTGCTTTCTGTTTACTGAATGTCAGACATGCAGCCTCGTAACTTAGTGACACTGGAGAACTAAGAGGTGGTAGGTAGCATGGACAGCAGACGTGCAAATACTGTGCTTTCAGATGATGTCGAGGGCCAGCACGTAGATGAGAAATCAAAATCAATCTGGTTTAAATGTTGCAATAAAATGGTGATAGGAGGGGGGCCAGGGTCAAGGAAAAATCCTTGTAAGACACCAGAGGTAACATTGCGGGAGTGGGATTAGAAGCCATTGCAGGTGATACTCTGGCCATGATTAGACAGATAAAGAATAGATTAAACCAAGTGCAGTCCCACCCAGCTAGACAATGGTGAAAACTCACTGGAGGAGGATGTTCTGTCCAACTGTATTCAAGGCTGCTTCAGACTAAGAAGAATGAAGAGGGGCAGCTTTTGTTACAGTCACACAGGATGTTATTTATGACTTTGATCAGAGCTGTTTCGGTACTGTGGCTGGGGTGGAAACTTGATTGAAGGATTTCAAACATGGAGGTCCAGGAGAGGTGGGCACAAATTTGGGTGGTACCAACACATTTGAGGACTTTGTAGAGGCAAGAGAGAACAGAGAGGTTGATTTTTTGAGGAGGCATGATGACAGCAGATTTGAAGAGTGAACAGTACCTGAAGAGAGAGAACCATTAACAATACCAGCTAAAATGGGGACCAGAAAGGTAAGTTGGGGGGAGGGTCAGTAGTTTAGTGGGAATAAGGTCATGGGAGTAGGAGGTGGGTCCCATGGACAAGATGAACTGGGAAAGGGACGAGGGGAAATAGGAGAGAAACAGGAGAAAGGTGCGAGTTCAGGGTTCGGGCAGGGGAAGTAATTGTTTGAGGAATCTTAGCCTGGTGAGCTAGGGGGAGGAAAGTTATGCATGCAGCTGATCGGATGGTCTCAATCTTAGCGACAAAAGAAACCCTGGGCTCCTACCACTTGTTGGAGGTGAGGATGGAGGATGGAGGGGTTTAAGACAATAGTCTGCAGTAAGATAAACAAAGCCAGGACTTGCCTTTGCATCCCTAGCTGAGGTGGAATAATGAGCAATTTTAACAGACGAAAGCAGGATCCAATGGGGCTTTCTGCTGTCCAGCCAGATCTTGCAGTGAATGGAATCCACCATTTCCCAAACCCCACAATCTAATTGCTAAAGGTGTAGGTTTATGTTGAAGCCTGGCTCCAGATGCAGTTGTACAACACTACCTTGTCTAATTAGCTATTCTTCATGAAAAAGCCCATTATCGGTATCTGATAAGCAGAGCCGTACCACAGCCAAGACTGATCCTGTCTTCCTCCGACACCCAGAAACATTCACTTTTGAGAAGCTGCCTGATAGTGACTATTGAACTGATAAGTCCCTCTCCCTCCATCAATTAGGAAAATGGAAGGAAGGTAAAACGAGCTTACATTTCTGCTTCTGATAGTTCTCAAATGAGCATTCCAGGAAACTGAATCCTTAAACAGTGAGGATGAGAATGGGTTCAGCTCTGAGATAATTAAACAGCTTACACATGAAATGGACAATTGACTAAAATACTGGGGGCTGCCAGCACAGAATAAGCACCTTCCAGAAGCGGAGGAGAAGAAAAGAAAATGGGGGTGGATGTGGTAATGAAAATAAATTGGGGCTACCAAACATTTCAGAGAATGCAGTTCATCAGATTACATTCCAATCTAAATTGTAACCAAATCCATATCAACAGTTTATTGGAGTAAAGAGGGCAGCTAAACCTTCTTACACAATTGAGCTACACTGACACTTGGGTTGACACTATTACCAATTGTTAAAGCTTCAAACACTTAATACTACTCACCAAAATTTCTTATCTTTAACTTTGCATTGCTCTAAAAATTGTTGAAAAGCTACCTTTTGTTTTTACAGTAAAATGATATGTAAAACTAAGCCTTAGGGAAAGAATTGTAGAGCGTAGGGTCTAGGCACCTGAATATACAGCCAGCAGTAATAGTTCAAAGGATATCGGGGGTGTGCAAGAGACTAGAATTGGAGGAGCGCAGAGACGTTTGTAGGACTGGTGGAGATTAGAGAGAAGGGGTGAGTAGCGAGGCTGTTGGAAAGATTTGATAAGAATTTACAAGTTGTGGTGTTGCTGGAGTAGGAGGCCAATATAAATCAGTCGGCAAGGATGGATGATGGATGAGCATGACCTGGTTTGAGTTATGATTTGGGCAGCAAGGTTTTGGATAAGCTTGAGTATAACCTTGCAATCCATGACTTCATTTTACTTTCTAGAACTCTAGCTAATCCCCATCTCTGTTTCTCACTTGGCTCTAGTTGACACCATTGCATCTGGCACCTGATGTGAAATTGCCTTCTACTGTCTAATCCCTATGCTCTGAATTCCCTCCCTAAACATTTCTACCTATTCATTTGAAATCATTGTTTAAGACCTAACTCTGGGTCATCTATCCTAAAATCTTTTTTTCTGGGACTCTTGTCAAATTTTGCCTGATGGCACTCTTATGAAGTGCCTTGGGACATTTTACCTCAGTAAAGGTGCCAAATAATTGTAACATGTTATATAAATTACAGTATAGATATTTGTATTTATGGAACAGAGTATGTACCACAGTAGTTAAGGATGAAGACCACCATATATCATCTCAAGGTAACGAGAGATTGAACTAATATGAGACCTTGTCAATCACCACATCATTAGAACAAATTTGAAAAAGGAACATCCTTAAGCTGAACCACCTATCACAATGCTCTCAAGTTTGACAACTAAAGTTGATTATAACTGAAGGTTACAGCATGGAACAGGTAGTTGAACCCAAACATGAAACAAGGTTCTCAGGAGGACTTGACAAGGTTGATTCCGAGGGACTGCTTCCCCTGGCTGGAAAGTCTAGAACTAGTGCATAGAGAGTCAAGACTCAGGAAAAGGCCATTTAGAACTGAAAAAAATTCACCTAATCTCAGTTGGAGTGTTGTAAAACTTTGGGATCCTCTATCCCAGAGGGCTGTGGATACTCAGTAGTTGAGTTCCTTCAAGACTAAAATCAATAGATTTTTGGGTGCTAAGTGAATCAAAGGATATGATTTACTGAATGATAGAGCATGACCATCTCCAACAAGAGAGAATACAACAATTGCCCCTTGATGGTCAATGGCATTTCTATCACCAAATCCCTCACTATCAACATCCTGGGGGTTACCATTGACTAGAAACTGAACTGGACTAGCCATATAAATATTGTGGCTACAAGAGCAGATCAGAAGCTAGGAATCGTGTGAAGATAACTCATTTCCTGACTCCCCAAAGCCTGTTCACCACCTGCAAGGCACAAGTCAGGAGTGTGATGGAACACTCCCCACTTACCTGGATGAGCACAGCTCCCATAACACTCAAGAAGCTTGGCACCATCCAAGACAAAGCAGCCCACTTGATTGGCACCACATCCACAAACATTCACTCCTTCCATCACCAATGCACAGTAGCAGCAGTGTGAACCGCCCACAATATGCACTGCAGGCATTAGCCAAGGCTCCTTCAACAGCACCTTCCAAATCCACGACCACTACCAACTAGAAGGACAAGGGCAGCAGACAGATGGGAACACCACCACCTGAAGTATCCCAAGTCACTCACCATCCTGACTTGGAAATATATCGCCGTTCCTGCACTGTTGCTGGATCAAAATCCTGGAACTCCCTTCTTAACAGCACTGTGGGCGTGCCAACACCACATGAACTGCAGCAGTTCAAGGCAGCAGCTCACCATCACCTCAAGGGCAACTAGGGATGGGCAATGAATGCTGGCCCAGCCAGTGAAGCCCACATCCCGTGAATGAATATTAAAAAAGGGCTCGAGGGATTAAATAGCCTTCTCCTATTTCTTATGTTCTTCAGTACCCCTTCTAAATTGTACTGAGCTGGCAGTTTGATTCTAAATGACTGTATAACACCAAAGTATTATTTTAATCTTTTGCACCATTTGTTTGGTCTTATGATACAATTTACTATTTTTTCTGCAAAGACTTAAATGAAGTGGTAGGTTACTATCCAGTAGATTGCTCCCAAAGCTGCAAAACTATTATCAGCAATTACTTAATCAGCGCATATTCTTCTAATTTTGTAATTAGCAAAATATTACTGTTGGAATGTTAATTGCGAGATTCTATCAACAACTGTGACATGCTGCAGTTTTGATCTTATTAACACTTTATCAAAGCTCTGGAGCTTCTATTAACATAAACTGCTTACATTCCAGTGAAAAACTATTAGCAACAGATATCAGCTTCTTGATTCAGTTGATGGCATTCTTGAGCATCTCAGGTGTATCTCTCTTTGTAAGAGGAGTCATATAAAGTTGCTAGAAATAGTAGTAAGCCTGAGGATTGGGAGCAGCAAAGGAAGATCAAGAGGGGAAAAATAGAGTATGAGAGTAAACTTGCCAGGAACATAAAATCAAACTATAAAGCTTCTATAAGTATTTAAAAAGAAAAATATCAGTGAAGACAAATGTAGGTCCCTTACAGTCCAAAATGGAAGAATTTATAATAGAGAACAAGGAAATGGCAGAGCAATTAAACAACCACTTTAGTTCTGTCTTCATGGGTCTAGTGAGAAGGAGGAATTGAAGGAAATTAGTATTATTAAAAAAAGGGTGCTGGAGAAATTATTGGAACTGAAAGCCAATAAATCCCCAGGGCCTAATAATCTATATCCCAGGGTACTAAAGGAAGTGGCCATGGAACTAGCGGGTGCGTTGGTTGTCATCTTCCAAAATTCAGTCCCGGCAGATTAGAGGGTGGAAAATATAACCCCACTATTTGAAAGAGGATGGAGGCAGAAAACAGAGTATTAGAGACCAATTAGCCTAACATCAGTAGTAGGGAAAATGCTACAGTCTATTATAAAGGATGTGATAACAGGACACTTAGAAAATATCAATGGGTTTAGACAAAGTCAACAATGGATTTATGAAAGGGAAATTATGTTTGACAAACCTACTGGAGCTTTTTTCTTGAGGGTGTAACCAGTAGAATAGATAAGGGAGGACCAGTGGATGTGGTGTATTTGGATTTTCAGAACACTTTTGATAAAGTCCCACATAAGAGGTTAGTGTGCAAAATTAAAGCACATGGGATTGGGAGTAATATGATGGCATGGATCGAGAATTGGTTAACAGATAGGCAACAGAGAATAGGAATAATGGGTCTTTTTCAGAGTGGCAGGCAGTGACTAGTGGGGTACCACAGAGATCAGTGCAATATGTATCAATGATTTGGATGAAGGAACCAAATGTAATATTTCCAAGTTTGCTGATGATACAAAACTAAATGGGAATGTAAAGAGGCTTCAAGGTGATTTAGACAAGTTGAGTGAGGGGGCAAATACATGGCAGATGCAGTATAACGTGGATAAGTGTGAAGTTATCCACTTCGGTAAGAAAAACAGAATGGCAGGGTATTGGTTAAATGGTGATAGATTGGAACATGTTGATGTACAAAGGGATCTGGGTGTCCTTGTACACCAGTCACTAAAAGCAAGCATGCAGGTGCAGCAAGCTGTTAGGAAGAAAAATGGTACGCTGGCCTTCATTGTAAGAGGATTTGAGTACAGGAGCAAGGATGTCTTACTGTAGCTGTACAGTGCCTTGACGAAACCACAACTGGATTATTGTGCACGGTTTTGGTCTCCTTACCTAAGAAAGGATATAATTGCCATAGAGGAAGTGCAGCAAAGATTTACCAGACTAATTCCTGGGATGACAGAATTGTCGTATGAGGAGAGATTGGGTTGATTAAGCGCGTATTCACTGGAGTTAAGGAGAATGAGAGGGATCTAATTGAAACGTATAAAATTCCGACAGGGCTGGACAGACTGGATGCAGGGATGATGTTTCCTCTGGCTGGGGGGAGGGTCTAAAACAAGGGGTCATAGTCTCAGGATACGAGGTAGGCCATTTAGGACTGAGATGAGGGGAAATTTCTTCATTCAGAGGGCGGTGAACCTGTGGAATTCTCTACCAAAGGGGGCTGCAGAGGACAAGTCACTGAATATATCCAAGAATGAAATAGATAGATTTCTAGACTCTAGAGACATCAAGGGGTACATAGGGAGAGTGCAGGAATATGGAGTTGAACACACAAACATATGAACAAGGAGGAGTAGGCCATTCAGCCCCTTGAGCTTGCTCCGTCATTTAATAAGATCATGGTTGATCTGATAGAAACCTGAAATCTGCATCCCACCTACCCCCGATAACCTATCATCCCCTTGCTGCTTACCAAGGATCTATCCACCTCTGCCTTAAAAATATTCAAAGATTGCTTCCATCACCCTTCCAGGAAAAGAGTTCCAAAGAAAGAGAATCAGCCATGATCATATTGAATGGTGGAGCAGGCTCAAAAGGCCAACTTAACTCCTGCTCCTACTTTCTATGTTTCTATGCTTGTGGGTCTTTTGAACACATAATAGAGACTGACACTATGGTACAGTACTGACAACCTTTCTGCCTACTCAGAGATAAAAACAAAAAAACTGCGGATGTTGGAAATCCAAAGCAAAAACAGAATTACCTGGAAAAACTCAGCAGGTCTATGAATAACTCATCAAGGTCGACTATAGTAGAGTCTGCATAGAACTAGTTCTGTCGAAGGGTCATGAGGACTCGAAACGTCAACTCTTTTCTTCTCCGCCGATGCTGCCAGACCTGCTGAGTTTTTCCAGGTAATTCTGTTTTTGTTTTAAAACACCTCAGGTCCCCGTACACAAACCTTTTCACTCAGTTTTAAATAGACTTTGGCAGCATCCCCAGACTCTGAAGACTTGACTGGACTCCAGTGACAACTCAGTGCAGGGGGGGGGGGGGGGGGGGGGGGGAGAAGAGGAGCTGGATTTAGTACTCCATTGGGTTCTCACCGGTGGAAAACAGACCTTATAGTATATATACACACGCACATACATATATATACTACACACGCACATATTGTTGGGATTAGAATGGTGCAGATGCTGCTGTTCTACTCACCCTGCTGTACCACAGGCTGATCTGCGTCTGCGACAGGAGTGCGAATATCAGTCTCCGCGAGTCGGACTGGATGTAAAACGGTTTCTCCGAACCCTTGAGGGGACACAGGAGCCGCCGGGGCCAGCCGCTCAGGAAATACATGGCTGACTGCGAGCCGCCGGCTCCGGCCCGCTAGCCGCTCTCCACAAAGACTCCCTCTCTCCGCCTCTCGGTCTCAGCACAAACACGGGGCTCCAGTCCCTCACTGAGACCCGGGAGGGGGGAGGGCGCTGAACAGCCTCCCCCCCGGGGGTGGGCTTGCTGGGGCGGCGGTTCACCAGCGACTGGAGCCGCCGGCGAAAGCGACGCGATGTGGCCCGCCGTTCACCCAGGCTCCAGAGTCCAGCTGCCTCCCGCCCGCCATCTTGTCTCCGGCTGATGACGCGGCGACGGAGGGGAGGGGGCGGGACGTCCGTAGGGAGGGGGGGGCGGGGTTAGGTGGAGAGAGAGAGAGAGAGAGAGAGAGAGAGCGCGAGCCCGGATGTTGGACATCCGCAAAATCCGGGGTGCAGGTCTCCTCCTCCTCCCCCCCTCACGAAGGATCAGGGATCGCAGGCAGGGGCACCCGGATGTCGGACATCCGCAAAACGCGGAGAGCGATTCCTCCTGCATTTGCGACTGGTTGGAGGCGGAGCTCCCGCGGGCCTGAGGCAAAGCTTGGGCAAGTTTCTTTTTCATTTTTTTTCATGGCATGCAAGCGTCGCTGGCAAGGTCAGCATTTGTTGCCCCTCCCTAATTGTCCGTGAACTGAGTGGCTTGCTAGGCTATTTCAGAAGGCAGTTAAGAGTCAATGTTACCGTGCGTCTGGAGTCACATGCAGGCCAGACCAGGTAAGGATGGCAGATTTCCTTCTCTAAAGGGCATTAGTCAGCCAGGTGGGTTTTTTAACAACACTGTGACCGGGATTTTCCGGCCCCATCATGGGCGAGGCGGCACCCCAGCCAGAAGTCCATTGACTTGCGTTGGGACCAGAAGATCCCGGTGGTGGGCGGGTGCGGAAAATCCTGCCCTGCATCTCGTAAGACCATAAGATATAGGAGCAGTAATTAGCCCATTCGGCCCATCGAGTCTGCCCCACCATTCAATCATGGCTGATAAGTTTCTCAACCCCATTCTCCCGCCTTCTCCCCATAACCTTTTATCCCCTTACCAATCAAGAACCTATCTATCTCGGTCTTAAATACACTCAATGACCTGGCCTCCACAGTCTTCTGTGGCAATGAATTCCATAGATTCACCACTCTCTGGCTAAAGAAGTTTCTCCTCATCTCTGTTCTAAAAGGTCTTCCCTTTACTCTGAGGCTCTGCCCTCGAGTCCTAGTCTCTCCTACTAATGGAAACATCTTCCCCACGTCCACTCTATCCAGGCCTTTCAGTATTCTGTAAATTTCAATCAGATCCCCCCCCATATCCTTCTAAATTCCATTGAGTATAGACCCAAGGTCCTCAAACGTTCCTCATATGTTAAGCCTTTCATTCCTGGGATCATTCTCGTGAACCTCCTCTGGACCCTCTCCAGGGCCAGCACATCCTTCCTGAGATACGGGGCCCAAAATTGCTCACAATATTCTAAATGTGGTCTGACCAGAGTCTTATAAAGCCTCAGCAGCACATCCATGTTTTTATGTTCTAGTCCTCTCGAAATAAATGCCAACATTGCATTTGCCTTCCTAACTATCGACTCAACCTGCAAGTTAACCTTAAGAGGATCCTGGACTAAGGCTCCCAAGTCCCTTTGCACTCCAGATTTCTGAATTCTCTCCCCATTTAGAAAATACTCCATGCCTCTATTCTTCCTACCAAAGTGCATGACCTCACACTTCCCCACGTTATATTCCATCTGCCACTTCTTTGCCCATTTTCCTAACCTGTTCAAATCTTTCTGCAGCCTCCCCGCCTCCTCAATACTACCTGTCCCTCCACCTATCTTTGTATCATCTGCAAACTTATCCAGGATGCCCTCAGTTCCTTCATCTAGATCATTAATGTATAAAGTGAAAAGTTGTGGTCCCAACACTGACCCCTGCGGAACTCCACTAGTCACCAGCCGCTATCCTGAGAAGGACCCCCTTATCCCCACTCTCTGCTTCCTGCCAGACAGCCAGTCTTCTATCCATGCTAGTACCTTGCCCCTAACACCATGGGCTCTTAACTTACTGAGCAGCCTCCTGTGTGGCACCTTGTCGAAGGCCTCCTGGAAGTCCAAGTAGATAACATCCATTGGCTCTCCTTTGTCTAACCTACTCGTTACCTCCTCAAAGAATTCTAACAGATTTGTCAGGCATGACCTCCCCTTGATGAAATCATGCCAATGCATGATGGCCGCCGATGCTTGTTTGTGCACATGCAGAATCCTTTGACATAGTTTGCAGGAGACAGAAATCCACCCACATTAACGGCGTCAGCTTCTTTTTGGCCGTCTTCAGACTTTTAATGATGAATCTTATTTTATTGTCCATGTATCCCCAAAATGATTTATATCACAAAAAAGACACAACCAGCTGGACCTCTGAGCTAATTAAATGGCCGGTCTGAAATTTCAAGCAATTCCACACTTCCTGAGCCCCGTAGTGAATGGGCAGTCGGGGCAAGGCCATTTCTCTGCCTTGGTCTCTCCTGCTTTCTCTCTCTCAGCCACAAGATTCCACCTTTAATAAATTTCTAAAAATACATCGAAGTGATGTGTCGTTTTAATTGGGGGTTAGGGTTGAGGATAGCTGATCAAAGTAGGTCCCATTTGTCCCTTGCTCTTTCCAGCCCATATGGGATGTGCTGTGGATGGAGGGCATTGTGAAAAATGTTAACTTGATGCTGCCAGCGCTGTAATATTTACAATTCCAGGGCCAGTGACGACTGCGTATGTACCCTGCTGTACATTGCCCCCTATAAAGATGATGGACATGCATACAACTGAGCATGTGCAGTATTGGCAGCAAACACAGCCTTTTTACAAAAATCAGTGGTGGTTTCATGTCACCATTTTGTTTAAATATTCCAGATTTATTAATTAAAATTAAATTCCACTAGCTTCCGTGGTAGAAATTGTCCCCAGAGAATTAACATCTCTGGACATCTCTGGACTCTGGATTATTAGTCTAGTGAATTTACCACTGCACCACCATCTCCCTTCTTGCCCAAATTGCTCAATGTTAGGGGTTGCCAACTTTGACTGAATGTATTCCTGGAGGTTTCACATGAGTGGTCTGGTCAAATAACTTTCTTTTTAATCACATCTCCAATATTTTTGGAACTAATGTACAAAAATGATTATAATTTTTATTGAGCACATTATTTTAAATGCCCCTGTGATTTTATTTTTTTGCCTGATTGCTCACATCTATGTCTAGGAGATTGATGTTTAATTCTTGGATACCCCTTGAGGGTTGGCAACCCAATCACTGACTCCATTACCTTTCCTGTTAATCCACAAGGAGACACTAGGTTGACCCAGTGCCATCATCCCTCCCTTTCAAATCTAATAGAAGTGCCCCTTTTTCTGGAGGTGGTGGCGTAGTGGTATTGTCACTGGACCGGTAATCTGGAGATCCAGGGTAATGCTCTGGGGACCAGAGTTCAAATCGGCAGATAGTGGAATTCAATAAAAATCTGGAATCAAATATCTAATGATGACCATGAAACCATTGTCGAATGTTGTAATTCACTAATTCCCTGAATGCCATTCTCACCTGGTCTGGTCTACATGTGAATCAAGATCCGCAGTAATGTGGTTGACTCTTAAATGCCCTCTGAAATGGCCCCGTAAGCCACTCGGTTGTATCAAACCCCTAAAATGCCAATAAAAATGAATGAAACTGGACAGACGACCAGGCATTGGCCTTGGCATCAGAAACGACAACAGCAAACCCAGCCCTGCTGACCCTGCAGAGTCCTCCTTACTAACACTTGGGCTAAGTTCCAGGACATCACTGCAGTCCATGAGTTCCTCAGGGCATGTCCTGGGCCTAACCATCTTCAGCTCCTTTATCAATGACCTTCCTCCTGTCATAAGGTCAATAGTGGGGATGTTCGCTAATGATTGCACAATGTTCAGCACCATTTGCAACTCCTCAGACATTGAAGCAGTCCATGTGCAAATGCAGCAAGACCTGGACAATATCCAGGCTTGGGCTCACAAGTGGCAAGTAATATTTGTGCCACACAAATGCCAGGCAATGACCATCTCCAACAAGAGAGAATCTAACCATCACCCCCTTGACATTCAATGGCATTACCATCGCTGAATCCCCCAATGTCAACATCTTGGGGGTTAGCACTGACCAGAAATTCAACTGGAATAGCCATATAAATAGTGTGGCTACCAGAACACATTCAGAGGCTAGGAATCCTGTGGTAAGTAACTCACCTCCTGAACCTCCAAAGCCTGTCCGCCATCTACAAGGCACATGTCAGGAGTGTGATGAAATACACTCCACTTGCCTGGATGAGTACAGCTCCAACAACACTCAAGAAGTTTGACACTATCCAGGACAAAGCAGCTCACTTGACTGGCACCCCTTCTACAAACGTTCACTCCTCCGCCACTCTCGCACAGTAGCAGCAGTGTATACCATCCACAAGATGCACTGCAGAAACTCACCAAGGTTTCTGAGGCAGCACCTTCCAAACCCACAACCGCTGTCATCTAGAAGGACAAGGGCAGCAGACAGATGGGAACACCACTACCTGAAAGTTCCCCTCCAAGCCACTCAGCATCCTGACTTTGAAATATATCATCATTCCTTTACTGTCGCTGGGTCATCATCCTGGATCTCCCTCCATAACTGCATCGTGGGTATACTTACACCCTTGGGCTGCAGCGGTTCAAGGAGGCAGCTCACCACCACTTCTCAAGGGCAATTAGAGATGGGCAATAAATGCTGACCTAGCCAGCAACACCAAATCCCGTAAATGAATGTAAAAAAACTCAAATAATAAAAAGAGGAACAAAACTTTATTCAATTGACTATTGGTGTTATTCATCATATCTACTACGCACTCTGGTCCCTGCAATGCCCACTGTTTGTGGAAGGCCTCGTCACGCTCCTTTGTTACATACCAGAATAGGCACATAATGAAAAGGTAACTACAGCTTATTTTTTTCACCCCCATTTATCTTCTTATATCTGCCCCAGCCACCCATCCGTTCCCCTCTCATCTTTCCCTTGGCCCCCTACCGCCGCCCCCCCAAAAACCAAAAACAAGTTTGGGGAGCTCATGGACTTCTTTCTCATGAGGATTCAGATCATCTATTTAGCTGCGCCTGACAAATTCATCTTCCCCTTGCTCACCAAGCCAAACATACCCAAGGTTCTACCCTGCCTTAGACCAACAAACTTATAACTTCCGAATGTTTTCCTGCTATCTTCCATCGTGTTACCACCTCTACTTCTGAAAGTTGCTGCCTCTTCAAAAGCTCACCCTAATTGACCCCTCTGCCCTTGCAAACTATTGCCCCATCTCCAATCTCCCATTCCTCTCCAAAGTTCTTCAGCATGTTCCTCATCCTTAATCCTTGTCCTTATCTCCTGATACCCCAAATTTGCACCTCATCTGGACCACAACTGTTGGGTATATGCAACCATACAATACCAAGTCTTAGTGTATGAAGCTGACATTAGCACCTCAATACATCAGCTGAATATCCCCAGCCTTCTGGTGACGAAAATGGAGGTGAGGGGCTGGAAAAATTGGGGGAAGTCACTGCTCCCTGATGCATTCCCATCACTGGGGATGATGCCCAGGAGCAGACTGGGAAGCAGATCACCTACCCCCTGTACAGAGAAGGACAGGCAATTTAAATAGTTAAGGGTGATTTTGCAGCACCGTCAGCATTTTGTTGGCAAATGGTGAGCTGCTAGCTCATTGGAGGCAGCCCCCCTACAGCAGTCTAAGGAGCCATTGGAGCTGGAGGCTCCAGCTCCCAAAGAACGGTAGCAGAATTCCCATCCACAAATTCAATGTTCCAATTGGAGGGGTTTCTCTCCGATCCAAAGGACTTGCCTCTTTCCCCTAAAATATTTAATTATCCTTATGCTTCCGAGGGTGTCTCCATTTTGAGGCCCTCTTGCGTTCTCAAACCTGTCTCAGCATTGCCTACCTCCCCCAGTGGGGTTGCCAAGGCTTTAGAGCTGCCGACCCTGTGATTGGGCTGGCAGCATCAGAGTCCCACTCACCATCCCTAATTGGACAACAAGAGCAGGGTGACCAATTAGGAGGCCACTAATTGCTGGCTTTCAGCAAGTACAGGCTCAGGACTCCTATTTGGTTCTGGCATCAAGGTCCAGAGGCCCATGGGAAAACCCAATCCGATTTGTCAGTTTATCAGTGTTTCACTGAGGTTGGAGGTGACCAGCAGCAACCAACCAAATTGTTTTGACAGCTTGATTGCAGGTTGTCAATACAAACCAGATTAGGACTGAAGGCTATTAGAACCAATCAGATTGATTGGAAGCTTGGTCTGGAGGTTGTCAGATCCAATCAGTTGAAATTGTTGATTGAACATGAACCTGAGGCTGTAAATTTCAAGTGATTTGATGATTTTTATGAGTTGCAACTATAGAAATGTTTATTTTCTGTTTATCCCAAAAGCAGTTATCCATAACAAAAATAAATTGAAATTAAATTGCTAAAATCTATTCATTGTCCTCAAAGCAGTTTTCTACATCATTCCCAGCTGTGAAAATGTATTTTATTCAAGACTGGATGAAGCTACCTTTTCTGAGATAATGATCTGAACAATCCTGTCACCACAGTTATAGAATTGATAAGGTTTGGAAATTAAGTGGATTGGAAGTATAATGATCTTTGCCAAATCTAAAAATTAAACTGAGATTTACACTCAAAATTATGCTCAGAATTTTAAGGTGTTCCAAAATGCTGGAAAATAAATTAAACCAAGGGCAAGGTTTTTTTGGATGGCGCTCGAAGAATTAATGGGGAACACATGCCCGCAATACCAGCTGCCCCACACCCATTTAATATTTGGTGGTGTGTTAATTAGCTCAGGGTGAGACCTCCGCCCCTATCTGGGGAGGAAGCCCCATCTTGAGACCTGCCAACTAATTGAATGGCTTCTAGTTCTGTAATCCTAGGAGTGCCAGGTTCAAGCGATGGCCACTGCTGGGACTAGAGGCAGTCCCCAACAAAAGGAGGTTATGGGACAGATAAGTCCAGGGTATTGGTAGGGCCTGGCTGGCAGACACCAGCGAAGAGATTGAGGGAGTTGGGGGGCTGGGTTTGAGAGGCTAGGGGAGGGTTAAAAGAGGGTTTCCTCTTGGAGGAGTGCCTCTGATGGGCACAGGGGACCCTCAAAGGAGGTTCCCACTCCTTTGCCCCAAAAAGAACACACAGTTATGGTTGCCGGTCTTCACGCTCGGCATGGGCTTCCTCCTGCCGTGAGTTAAATGGCAACAGGGGCAGGGTGAGACAGCTAAATGGGCATTAATTGGATAATTGAGGAGCTAAATAGGTCCAAGGGCAAGCGGGCCGCGAAACAGCTCCATCACCCCGTGTAGAATGGGAGACAGGTCAGGATGGGCGGGTAGGCTGCACACAGGCCACGTGATGCATTTTACGAGCCTTCAAACCAGCCGGTGAGGGACCATAAAATTCCACCACAAGTGTTAAAAATCAAAATAGTCAGTGGGGTGGCAGGTACCAGGAAAATGAATCTCACCTATTGAGCTGTCAAATTCCTCGGGTGATTTAAAACTGACTTTCGGTGTGCCATGTGAATGATCAAAGTTAAAGGGTTTATGGATGAGTTGTGTCCCACAGGTTTACCTCCTTGTATCATAAGGCTGTTTGCTTTTTTGGACTGTTTGCCAGTTTTTTGAAGATATTAGTCAGCTTTGGTAGCTTCCAAGTTTGGTGCAACAAGTTCATCAATATCTGAAAAAGATATCCAAGTTAATATTTCATCAATTGCTGATGCAGCAGCATGAGAAAGACGAAGTTTCAGTGAGATTGGTTGGCTCACAATGTGACTGACTTCTGGGTGGGGATGTTGAAAAATCCATGGAATTGGACGTCATACTTATCCTGAATGTTGGTGTATAAGATACATATTGTAAATTGTTTTATCTTTCTGAACTTGTAAAGTTTGTTTTTGTTTGTTCAAAACCTGTGGAATCTTGTGGCTTTATTCCAAAGGCAGGTGTCTTGGATCTACTTTAAACAAAACATTATTGGTCCCTAACTAGATCTCCTCCCACATTCCAGGGCCTGGCCAAGGAACCAAACTGACATCAAGCCTGTTATCAAGGCTGCCTACTTCAACCTCTTGAAACATTGCCAACTAATTCCCCATCTCAGACCCAATGCCATTGAAACCCTAATCCATGCTTTTGTTACTTCTGTACTTGACTTTTCCAACACTTTCCATATTGGCTTATTTAGCTCTACCTTAGATAAACTGTAACTCATTCTAAATTCCACCAGCCAAATATTATCCTGTACAAAGTCCTGCCAAGTTATCACTCCAATCTTTGCCAACTTCTATTCATTTTCATTGTTCAACTCATTGATTTTGAAATCCTCATCTTGATGTTTAAATTCTCCCAAGGCTTCACCCCTCCCTACCTTTGTAACTTTCTCTAATCCTGTATCTCTGTTCCTGTTTGCTCATCCTATCCTCCATTCTAATATTGATGGGTAACACTTCAGCCATCTCTCCCCCACCTTTCAATGACTCCCTTCCTAAATCACTTGGCCTTGCCATCATCTCTCCCCATCATTAAATGTCCTCGTAAAAGCTAGTAGTTCAACTATACATTTAATCACTTCTCCTAAGCCTTACCCCATTCCTACTTGAGAATGATGATCAAAGATGAAGCATTTTCTTAATAGTTACTATACAAATTAAATTTATTGTTGCTAAACTGATAAAATATCTAGAAAGATAGAGCAGTAATAAAAACAATCAAATGGGTCGAAATCATGTGTGATAAAATTGCTTATGGACACTTAACAAGTTTATATGAAATTTGTCTATTAAACAAACATGCTACAGATTCATAAGCAAATAGTGCATAGTGCACTTCACCACAGAATTTAAGATCATAAATGAAACAAAATAAAATTAAAATGCAAAATTATAGAGACAAATGCTAAATATACTTCCCTCTCAATCTGTGATCAATCTGCTGCATTATACAAATGCTTAGTTTTGAAATAAGGGGAGCAATTAAACACAGCATGTAACTGATAATCAACACTGATAACGGTACATTTGATTAGTATATGAGGATAAGAAGATCAGAAATAAGAGCTGGAGGAGGCCATTTGGCTCTTTGAGCTTGCTTTGCCACTCAACAATATTATAGCTGACCTTCTACCTCAATTCCACCTTTTTACATTATCCCCATAATCCTTAATTCCCTTAGTACCCAAAAATGTATTGACCTCTGCCTTGAATATTCTCAGCAGCTGAGCATTCACAGCTCTTTTGGATACAGAATTCCAAAAGTTCACAACACTTTGAGTGAAGAACGTTTCCTCATCTCAGTCCTAATGGCCAACCCTTTATTACCTCCAGCACTGATGGCGGGCAGAGGTTTTTTTTTGCCCCTTTTAGCAAGTCTGTTTGTTTTAAACAGTATATCTCAAAAACTAATGGATGGATTTAAACAAAACTTGGCACACAGATAGAGAATACGGCACTAGGAAGAACTGCTTAGATTTTGTTGAAGATGTGGATCCGGATCCTGGAATTTTTTAAAGGATCCATTCGCATTGGGTGATAGGGCGAATTGATGTTTATCTTAGAATGTTGCAGATTATTCCATTTAGAATGTGTTGGTTGTTTTAGAATGTTGTGGATTGTATCAGCTGTGGTGGTACAATTTGTCACAGCTGTCAAAATGTCAGCAGATTTTTCAAAGCAGGCTATTGGATGTGGATTGGCCTGAAGATGAAGATTGGTGAGATGAAAGCTCTAAATGAAAATATTTTTTTACAGAGCATTAATGAGGCAGGGAAAAGCCTCAAGGAAGAATTGCGTAATTGTAACAACATCGAGTTAACACAGCAGGGTGGAGGTTTGCTCTATTCACTTGTTCTGAAATTGTGACCCAGTGTTTTAGAGTCCTCAGCCCGAGAAACATTTTCTCATAGTCTACCCTGTCAAGACCCTCAGGAAATTTTATATGCTTCAATTAAACTAGCTCTTCTAATCTCCAGGGAATATAGACCTAGATTATTCAATCTCTCCTCATAGGACAATCTCCTTATCTCAGGAACCAGACAAGTGAACCTTCATGGCACTCTCTGTAGGGCATGTTCTTCCTTAGGTAAGGAGAACAAACTCACAATACTCCAGGTGTGGTTTCACCAATCCCTGATAGTAGTGTGAGAGTAAAGCTAACATATCATATGCCTTCCAATTGCTTGCTCTAGCTGCATGTTAACTTACTGTGATTTATGTACAAGGGCACCCAAGTTCCTTTAAATTAAAACATTAACCAGTCACTTAGCATTCAAAAAACATTTTAAAAAAATCCTACCAGATTGGATAACTTTGCATGTTGCCACATTATGTTATGTCTGCCGTGTTCTTGCCAATTCATTCAACCTGTTTATATCCCTCTGCAGCCTCTTTGCATCCTCCTCACCACTTACTTTCCCACCTAACTCTGTATTGACAGCAAACTTGGATATGTTGCACACAGTCCCATCATCTAAGTCATTAATATAGACTGTAAATAGACTGTAATTGATCCTTGTGGTACCCAGCTACAGCCTACCAATCTGTAAGTATCCCATTTATATTCCTACTCTCTGCTTTCTGTCAATTAACCAAAGATCAACAATGCTAATTATTACCCTCAAATCTCAAGAGTCCTAAGCAGGGGTAGGGTGGGTTGAGATGCTGCTAGATTCTGCTTCTATTATGTAAACATATAATTCTCATGTCAGCTGCTCTCCTAAATATGAACAGTGAGAGTTGCAAGAAACTTATGTCAGCATAACCGCAAGAATAAATAGATATACGAATGTGCTGTGGGGTTACAACCACATGTTCCATTCGAGCAAAAGTGGAGAGCCAGATCTGTGTTAGCACTTTGAGCTCTTGGACTGTGGTGCTACAGAATTGAACTTGCACATGCTTTGCTAAATTATTAATCATGGCAGCTTTCAGCAGAGAATTCTGCATTATGGCCTGCTTTCTGTGTAAAAAGGATAGTTTCTCTGATCCACCTCAGTGAAGAAGGCAGGCAGAGTTTCAGAGATAAAAACAAAAAAACTGCAGATGCTGGAAATCCAAAACAAAAACAAAAACAGAATTACCTGGAAAAACTCAGCAGGTCTGGCAGCATCGGCGGAGAAGAAAAGAGTTGACGTTTCGAGTCCTCATGACCCTTCGACAGAACTTGAGTTCGAGTCCAAGAAAGAGTTGAAATATAAGCTGGTTTAAGGTGTGTGTGTGGGGGGCGGAGAGAGAGAGAGAGAGAGAAGTGGAGTGGGGGTGTGGTTGTAGAGACAAACCAAGCAGTGATAGAAGCAGATCATCATAAGATGTCAACAACAATAGTACAAAAGAACTCATAGGTGTTAAAGTTAAAGTTGGTGATATTATCTAAACGAATGTGCTAATTAAGAATGGATGGTAGGGCACTCAAGGTATAGTTCTAGTGGGGGTGGGGAGAGCATAAAAGATGTAAAAAAAAAATCTGCTTCTATCACTGCTTGTTTGTCCCTACAACCACACCCCCACTCCACCTCTCTCTCTCTCTCTCTCTCTCTCTCCGCCCCCCCACACACACACCTTAAACCAGCTTATATTTCAACTCTTTCTTGGACTCGAACTCAAGTTCTGTCGAAGGGTCATGAGGACTCGAAACGTCAACTCTTTTCTTCTCCGCCGATGCTGCCAGACCTGCTGAGTTTTTCCAGGTAATTCTGTTTTTGTTTTTGTTTTGGATTTCCAGCATCCGCAGTTTTTTTGTTTTTATCTCTGTGTTTAATTGACTGCCACTGCTCTTCAAGAAATGCCTACCTCCTTGAAGAAGTTCTGTTCCTCTCTGCGACAAGATTTCCGTATCTCTCTGTTGTCTTGCTCACCTTCCTTGCTTTCCATTTCCCTCCTAGTGTTTGACAAGGTGTTTACTAAAACCCGCTTTCACAGCCATATCTCCTTTCTCAGTGACTGTCTCCGTCTCCGACTTACCCCACGTGGATTTCAACTGAAATTCCACCCCTCATGTTTCCAACCCACCCAGGATTACAGGTATCTCCGGGACATAAAACGTTTCTCGGACTGCTGTTCCCGTCACATTCTGAAATCCACACTCAGTGCCATGCGCCGCCATATGAACACACTCGACCTCTCCCTCCAGCAGCACTGCCGTACCCTTTTTCAAAGCTGCGCGTGCCCCAAGTTTCATTTTATCCTTTGGCTCATCCGACGCCTGAACAAGAAACTTTTTCTCTTTCTTTCAAGTGCTAAGGAACGCAAGGTCCAACAACTCATCGACACCAACACCCATCTAGGACCCTCCACCCCTGCCTGTCCCTCCGTCCCCACCCTTTCTTCCAATCCCAACCCCAGCCGTGTATTCACTATACCCCCTGACCTTCCCCTCTCCGATGCTGACCGTTCAGTGCTCAGCAAAGGACTTAGTTTCATACCCTTACGCCCTCACCTCAATGAACTCTTCTTCCGCCGTCTTCGTCTCCGGGCTCACTTCTTTGGGCAAGAGTCCTCTCCCAGTTCAACGGATCCTTTTACCCATCTCCAATATTCTCCCTCCACCTGGACCCCTCCCTCTGGATTCTTACCTTCTCTCGATCTTTTCATCGAGAACTGTCGGCGCGACATTAGTCGTCTCAATTTCTCTGCTCCTCTCACCCATTCTAACCTGTCTCTCTCTGAACTTACTGCACTCCATTCTCTCAGGTCCAACCCTGACATTGTCATCAAACCCGCTGACAAGGGTGGTGCTGTTGTTGTCTGGCACACTGACCTCTACCTCGCGGAGGCTGAGCGTCAACTCACAGACACTTCCTCCTACCTCTCCCAGGACCATGACCCCACCACTGAACATCAAGCCATTGTTTCCAGAACTGTCACTGACCTCATCTCCTCTGGGGATCTCCCTCCCACAGCTTCCAACCTGATAGTCGCCCAACCTCGGACGGCCCGCTTCTATCTCCTACCCAAAATCCACAAACAGAACTGCCCCGGTAGACCGATCGTCTCAGCTTGCTCCTGCCCCACAGAACTCACTTCTCATTATCTTGACTCCCTTCTCTCCCCTTGTCCAGTCCCTTCCCACCTGCATCCGTGATTCCTCTGACACCTTACGTCACATCAACAATTTGCAGTTCCCTGGCCCCAACCGCTTCCTCTTCACCATGGACGTCCAATCCCTCTACACCTCCATCCCCCACCAGGATGGTCTGAGGGCCCTTAGCTTCTTCCTCCAACAGAGGCCCGAACAATCCCCGTCCACCACTACTCTCCTCCGTCTGGCTGAACTTGTTCTCACGCTGAACAATTTCTCCTTCAACTCCTCTCACTTCCTCCAAATAAAAGGTGTGGCTATGGGTACCCCCATGGGCCCCAACTATGCCTGTCTCTTTATGGGGTATGTGGAACATTCCTTGTTCCAGTCCTACTCCGGCCCCCTTCCACAACTCTTTCTCCGTTACATCGATGATTACTTCGGTGCCGCTTCATGCTGTCGTCGGGACTTGGAAAAATTTATTAATTTTGCTTCCAATCTCCACCCCTCCGTCATTTTCACGTGGTCCATCTCCGACACTTCCCTTCCCTTCCTTGACCTCTCTGTCTCAATCTCTGGTGATAGACTGTCCACCAATATCCATTACAAACCCACCGACTCCCACAGCTATCTCGACTACAGCTCCTCACACCCCGCTTCCTGTAAGGACTCCATCCCATTCTCTCAGTTCCTTCGCCTCCGTCGCATCTGTTCCGATGATGCTACATTCAAAAACAGTTCCTCTGACATGTCCTCCTTCTTCCTTAACCGAGGTTTTCCACCCACGGTCGTTGACAGGGCCCTCAACCGTGTCCGGCCCATCTCCCGCGCATCCGCCCTCACGCCTTCTCCTCCCTCCCAGAAACATGATAGGGTCCCCCTTGTCCTCACTTATCACCCCACCAGCCTCCGCATTCAAAGGATCATCCTCCGCCATTTCCGCCAACTCCAGCATGATGCCACCACCAAACACATCTTCCCTTCACCCCCCCTATCGGCATTCCGTTGGGATCGCTCCCTCCGGGACACCCTGGTCCACTCCTCCATCACCCCCTACTCCTCAACCCCCTCCTATGGCACCACCCCATGCCCATGCAAAAGAAGCAACACCTGCCCCTTCACTTCCTCTCTCCTCACCGTCCAAGGGCCCAAACACTCCTTTCAAGTGAAGCAGCATTTCACTTGCATTTCCCCCAACTTAGTCTACTGCATTCGTTGCTCCCAATGTGGTCTCCTCTACATTGGAGAGACCAAACGTAAACTGGGCGACCGCTTTGCAGAACACCTGCGGTCTGTCCGCAAGAATGACCCAAACCTCCCTGTCGCTTGCCATTTTAACACTCCACCCTGCTCTCTTGCCCACATGTCTGTCCTTGGCTTGCTGCATTGTTCCAGTGAAGCCCAATGCAAACTGGAGGAACAACACCTCATCTTCCGACTAGGCACTTTACAGCCATCCGGACTGAATATTGAATTCAACAACTTTAGGTCATGAGCTCCCTCCCCCATCCCCACCCCCTTTCTGTTACCCCCTTCCTTTTCTTTTTTTTCCAATAAATTATATAGATTTTCCTTTTCCCACCTATTTCCATTATAAAGGGAAAAAAAAAATTTTTTTTCTTTTTACATCTTTTATGCTCTCCCCACCCCCATTAGAGCTATACCTTGAGTGCCCTACCATCCATTCTTAATTAGCACATTCGTTTAGATAATATCACCAACTTTAACTTTAACACCTATGTGTTCTTTTGTACTATTGTTGTTGACATCTTTTGATGATCTGCTTCTATCACTGCTTGTTTGTCCCTACAACCACCCCCCCACTCCACCTCTCTCTCTCTCTCTCTCCACCCCCCCACACACACACCTTAAACCAGCTTATATTTCAACTCTTTCTTGGACTCGAACTCAAGTTCTGTCGAAGGGTCATGAGGACTTGAAACGTCAACTCTTTCCTTCTCCGCCGATGCTGCCAGACCTGCTGAGTTTTTCCAGGCAGAGTTTCAGTCCTGAGAGATCATGAATAAAAGCCGGAGAAGGAACTGGACACACTGCAGAGCCCAGCTGGAGACTGTCATCTGTCACCAAATATAACAGGGGACTATGGTACGATGAATTACATAATTGCAAATGTAAAAGCATCCTTTGTTTCTGCTGATTTTTGATGGCTCTAATTACTACAGCTGTGCACTGTACAAGATGGGTGAGTAAATTTGCTTCTTGCCAAATTTTATTAACTAGATTTGGGTACTGAAATTTTAAACATCTTCGTCTCCTCATAAATGAAATCTCAAAGCCCCATTGACATACATGCCGAACAATGGGATAGGTTCCCCTGGACAGGTTAGTGGTGGAGAGTTACACGTGTTGGGTAGCAGTAGGTCCAGGAAAAGCAGCAATAATGGCCTTGAGGTCGCAAAATGAAAGCAAAGGGCTTACACCGAGTCCCTTTCCCTCCTGCTTGCCCCGCACTTCCTGCTGTAGAACTTGGCCTCTATAGAAATGAATAAATGTCATGACCAGCCTGAACAGAGCTCCTGTCACCAGCTTGACACAACCTATGGACAGCTGATTGGGAGACTCCACAAAGATGCCCCACTGAGCCCTGGAAAGATCCGGAGGCAGAGAATTTCAGAGCCACTGGCATGGGGTGTCCACCCACACAGTCAGAGATGATCTCAGGCCCAATCATCTGACAAATAAAAACCATGGTCTCCCTCGAGAGGTGGAACCTCTTTCGGCATTGCACCTCGGGCATGTTGAAGTAGCTGCATCACTGCCTGTAAACCCCGGCAGCAGGATAGTGGTGTCTTCTGCGGCCCCTTCCGCCTTGGACTACTTGCTGGCCCTCCGCCCCGTGTGTCTGCGCCTCTACTCCCACAGGTCACTCCCTTGGAAGCTGCAGAGGGACACCTGGCCTCCTCTCTCTTCTGCCCCTCTCTTCCTCCTCAGAGAAGCTGCCACCAACGGAGACCACAATCCCCATTACCAGGGTAAAAGAAGGCTGTTTGATAGCTGGAAGTGTCAGCATGATCAAAATCCCCTGGAGCCTTGGAGACACCAATGAGCCCTGCAATGCAGCCTGGAAATGCTAAGAATGAAGCCCTGAACAGAGACGAAGCTGCCAGGTACCAATAAGCAACCAGCAGCAAACTATCTTCCATACTTCTCACTACTCACACTGGCAATGCTGCAGAACCTTTTCATCCTGTCCACGGATGAGGTTTTGCAAAATGTCGGCTGCCCGTTTTGCCTGTACGACGAGCGTGAAATCGCACGGGCAACATGAAATCTTGGTCAATTGCCTTTTTAATGGCCTTAAGTGGCATTTTAATTGATGGTGGGCATGTCCGTGACATCCGCACACGCCCACCAACCAAAGTATTACAAGAGTGCAGGATGACATCGGGACGCTCGCCCGACGTCATCTCGTGCGATTTTACACCCTATTGGGTCAGGCATGCGCCCACCCGATCAGCGTAAAATTCAGCCCATAGTCTTCAAGTCCCACCTGATTTTACTGCAGTCAGTGGAGAATAAAATTCGGCAGGGTGTAAAATCAGCATTCCACACGACCCCATGGTTTAATCCCTTGAAATCTCTCCCCTCTCACTGACCCTGGATATTTCCTCCTCCCACTATTTAAAACACTGCTTTTATATTGAGCACGCACACTAATGTTACCCATTCCCTGCTAGAAACATTTCTTCCTTGCAGATGGTTTTAGTGACTTTCTAAGAACCAGTGTTTTTGGGAACTTTGGTGCAGTGATAACTCTCTCGCCTCTAAGTCAACAGGTTGTAGGTTGAAGCTCTGCTCAAAACTAGAGAAATGATCTAGGCTGACACTTCAGTGCAGTACTAAGGAACTTCCACATTGTTGAAAATGCTGGATCTCCAATCAAACATTGAAGCAATGATCTTTTTACCTGTTCCAGTGGATGTGAAATATCCCATGAAGAACAGTGAGTTCTTTTGGTTCCCTGCTTGACATTGCTTCCTCAAACGCCACAACCAAAAAGCAGAATAACTGCTCACTTATTTTATTTACTGTTTATTAGACTGTGTTGCGCCAAATTGGCTGTAACGTTTTCAAGATTAATATCTTCAAGATTAACCAATTGGTTGTAAAGCTCTTTGGACTGTTCTAGGAATGTGCTAGATGCAAGTTCTTCCTTTCTTGTTAAGAGCTGCCTGGCCTTTGCTCAGGCCTTTGCAACTGATTTAGAAAGCAACCATTCACCCTGTATCCTTTTTGGGCCTGATAAACACCTCATTTCAGTGATAAAATAACAAACTTGGATGGCAGCCACCTAATGCCTGGCATGATTAGTTATTTGGTATCATAGGTGCTACCACTATATTTGTTTTTATTCATTCTCGGGACGTGGGCTTCGCTAGCTGGGCAATCCTAGCATTGAGTCAACCATGTTATCTATCTCATCTGTACAGTTTTGAGTTCTCAAAACAATTGTTGCAAATTTGCCACACATACCGGTACACGCTCCGATGAAAATATTTATAATTCCTGTCCATTATTTTTCTGTCCTGCTCTGGAGGCAGAACGGTTTCTCAAATTTGACGAGCCTTAGAAAAATTTATAAAGGCTAGATTAGAATATTTTCTTATTGTGAAACATTTGATGGATGCAGATTCTCATGTAATATTGATAAGAGTCACAATCAGACATGAAAGTCTGAAGGGGAGGTCGGGCCTGACTTTAGTTTCTTATTACTCAATCCCAGATGGCAAATGAAATCACAATTCCTAATTCTATTGCACCTGTCAAACTGTGTTTATGCTACAATAGTTCCTTCTATTATTTGATTTATTCATTCTACATTTGACTGAAGGAATTTAACAGCTTATTCCATTCACAGTCACTGTGGGACCTATCTGGTTACAAATAGTGTAGAAACCTAAGCAATAGGATTGGCATTTCATTGCTACAGTATCAGCAAGGGCTGGCAGGATGACTACTTTAGTACTTAATTACCTGACCTTCCACACAGGCCTGATTTCAGGCACGAAATTGGTATTGGTATGAAACTCATGGATTGCATGACGGAATTTTTATGGCAGCTTAATACCAGGGTATAGGGGAAGATAGGTTAATGTTTCATGTGGGAGGGGTAGCCCCAGTCTTTCTTTTAGGGTTTTTAAGCATTTATATTATTAGTTTTACTTTGCAGTCCATTCCATTTTCCTTCTCCTTCTCCTCCCCAGCCCAAAGAAGTACCTGTAGAATATTTGTACGCACACAAGATTGCAATGCGGATACAGCATTATTACTCACATCATTCCTTTTTTGGAAACATACAGCTAACTGGAAGTTATCAGGTATTGAATGAGTACTATCCTCACAAAAAAATTGTAAAATCTGTTTTTATTCGTTCATAAGCACACAAACAGGAATGTAAGTCACATCGATTGAGGCATGGTAACAAATACGGCCAGCATAACGACAATTAGACATGCCCCTTCTGACTTTTTTTTCTCTCTGTCTAGAGCACAGACATTTTCCATTAAGGTAGATGAATAAATTTCCATTTGGTCTTCATTGAATTTCAGGCCTGTCTGCTCTGCCTCTGCGAAAGCCATGTCAATGTGGCGGTAGGCCCCAGGGAACACTGGTAAGATTCCTGAGTTCCTTTAATGGACGGAGAAGATTTTGTAGTAGCCTTCTCTTCCTTCAGGGCAGACATTCATACTTTCCTGCAGCAGGCCTTGGACTGAGCCGAGGTTTTTAATGGGTGCTTTGGATTCCCATCTTTCTAGCCCTTTAGGATCTCCCCACCACTTTTTTTTGTGCTACTGTAGTATCCCCTCTGCATCTCCATTAGGGTTTCCTCAGTTGCACTGTCATGCTCCCTTTTAATGATGGGAATCCTGCTGGGAACCCATTGTGCATTTTTGATGAGCCTCAACTCACAAAAATGGATTGACACTGGGGCAGAGGGAATGAGTGCCAGAACTCCATCCTGAAGAGTAGAATTCCCCTCTTATATTTGGGTTTCATTGTATAGTGTTATTACATCCAAATAGATGTGGTCAATTATTCTTGCACTTTTCTCCAAAGGATGCTTCACAATGGAGCTAACTCCATATTGGTGGTTTATTTGGGCTTCTTCTCTGCCTCGTAGCCCTATAAACAATATAGAGTAACGAAAAACTACAAATCTCAGCTGGATAAGAACAAATATAGGTTTCTGTTCCTCATTCCAAGACGCACTGACCTGCCAAAAGCAACACAGACAAAATGTTTGCTAGTTTGTATGTATTGAATTGGAGGCCCATAATCATTGTCAAATCATTTATACAACATGAAGATTCTCTTATGAAGTGCACCTTAATTACTTCTCTGGATTATGATGTGGTGGTGCCCAATCCACAGTTTGTAGGCCGAGTATAGCCTTTTGGAGACAGCATTTGCCCACCGTACCCTTACATTATGTTGCTTGAAGAACAGTTCCTGATTCAACTAATTCCATTCCTTTCTCAACCATGCTGATGTTCACTAGACGAGCAGCTTGCGGTTTCCATAGGTATAAAAGCAGATCAATGCAGCAAATTACTGCATTCGCAGATGCTCTGGCAAACTATAGACAGAAGTACTTCAAACTGCTACTATTTAGCTGCAGTGTGAGCCAGCCCATGAGAGTGCACAAGGGACAGAGTAGAACTAGAACCAGACAGACTCGTCATCTATCCCTCTTTTTTTAAAAAAGAAAAAAAATTAGTACATTAGTAAACCAACAATAATCAAATTCGTTGATTTACTACTGTTGTGAAAATGTACACACAATCACATAATACAATCACATTCAACAAAGCAAACAACAAGTTGAGCTGTATTGTCAAACATAAGTCAAGTACAGTCTCTAGACAGACCACATCTTGAGTACTGTGTAGTAAGACATTGATGACCTGGAGGCCGTGCCAAGAGAAACCACAAGACCGATTCCTGATGTTAGTGGTCAGAAATATTAGGAAAGACTGGAGAAGCTTGCATGTTTTAGTCTAGAAAGTAGGTGTCTCAGAGTTGATCTTAAAGAAGTATACAAAATAGTTAATGGTACGCAAAAGGTTAATTTTTAAAAATTCATTTACGGGATGTGGGCATCTCTGGCGAGGCCCACATTTATTACCCATTCCTAGTTGCCTTTGAGAAGGTGGTGGTCAGCTGCCTTCTTGAATCCCTGCAGTCTCTGTGTTGTAGGTGTTCCCACAGTGTGGTTGGGAAGAGAGTTCCAGGATTTTGACTCAGCAACAAGTGAAGGAACAGTGATATATTTCCAAGTTAGGATGGTGAGTGGCTTGGAGGGGAACTTCCAAGTGGTGGTGTTCCCTTGTATCTGCTGTCCTTGTCCTTCTAGATGGTAGTGATTCATGGGTTTAGAAAGTGCTGCCTCAGGAGCCTTGGTGAGTTTCTGCAGTGCATCTTGTAGATGGTACACACTGCTGCTACTGTGCGAGAGTGGCAGAGGAGTGAATGTTTGTAGAAGGGGTGCCAATCAAGTGAGCTGCTTTGTCCTGGATGGTGTCAAACTTCTTGATTGTTGTTGGAGCTGCACTCATCCAGGCAAGTGGAGAGAATTCCATCACACTCCTGACTTGTGCCTTGTAGGTGGTGGACAGGCTTTAGGGAGTCAGGAGGTGAGTTACTTACCGCAGGATTCCTAGCCTCTGACCTGCTCTTGTAGCCACAGTTCAGTTTCTGGTCAATAGTGAGAATAGAAAAAAGGGATTCAAACCAATAAATGACAAGTTTATAATAATAATAAAAACAAAAAATGCTGGAAAAGCTCAGCAGGTCTGACAGCATGTGGAGAGAGAGACAGAGTTAATGTTTCGAGTCTGTATGACCCTTCTTCAGAGCAAAATGACAAATTTACTCTGATACCAGACGGAGGATTGTTCTTCGCACAAGTTATACTTGACACAAGAAACAGACTCCTGGATAGATTAGTGCGAATATAAAGTGCTTCTGGATGAATGAATTGAGAGGGGCAGAATGGCTAACCTTAGACATGATTTTCTTGCAATCTTGAAAATATGAACCCAAAATATCCCCAATATTCTGAAATAAAAGAGCAGCTTCACTTATTCAATTACTATGGATGGGAAAGGGTCGGGTCAGCAATTAAAATATTAGGGTTGGGCAATCCAGCCCCATTCCTGCCCCTTTAAATTTTAAAGTGCAATATTCACTGTGCAGATGAGGCTCCCTCAAAAGGAATAAAGGGGCCTGATGACATCAGCACTGCCTCCATTTGAATTTCCATCTTTGAGGAAGATGGTTTGTTGAGCCCTCCTTGTGCATTAGGAAGAGCAGGAATATTCCCCATAGGCCACTCAAGAAAGCTTTCCGCCTCCTCCAGGCCCAATGTCCTGCCTCCCCACGGCTCTCCCAATTGCCGCACTCCCCTTAAGATTTCCAACATTACCCCCACACCCAACCCCCATTTTGCCAACTTCCCCCACCCTCCCAAATGCCAGAGACTTTCCATAAGGGCCTCTTTGGCAGGAGGTGGAGCTTCTGTATGTTAATAAGCTCTGTGTTCAGATGAGAAGGACCTCTGCATCTCCGGCCTTGCTGTTATTCTTCATCTGTTTTCAGCCTCCCCTGCATTCTCCCTGTCGTATGCTGTATGTTCAGTAGGCCTCACGAAGAGGTTCTGAGTCTTGTATGGTTGAACATTAGGTGTTTATTGATAACACATATCTATGTACATTTATTAAGTGTATAGCCCAAGCTATGACCGAACTCCAGGCTTGCTTCTGCACAGGTCTCTGTCCAATTCACAACTGACCGTAGTCTCAGGTCATGTGTATATTCACATCACATTGTGGGCGGTACTGTTTCCCAGTCCCATATTAACCCTTGCTATGCTAGATACATACCCCTATACTACACCTCCCCTAAGCCTTTACCCAACATATTTACATTGCAAATGTGCTACCCCTTCTTCCCCCTTCCAAGTCTCTGACTTTATAAATTCAGATAGTCTGGAGACTTGACCATTTTTCCAGATCGCATTCTGGTCACATTCGAAGAAGTGGTAGGCCCTGTTGATTCGGAGTTTGAGTTGTAGTCTGTGTTTCTGGCACTTGGTTGTCTTCTTCTGACATGTTTTTCCTGTTCCTCGGAGTTGAACTTCTCTTTGTCAACTCCCCAACTGTTCTGCTTGGGGACCATCGGCTTGTCCCATTCTTTCTGGAGAGAGTATTCACTCTGTTCATTCGTGGTACGAACCTGTTTTTTCTTTTTCTGTGTGATCCACCATGATCTTTGTGCGAGTTGAAGATGTCTCTCCCTGTCGTTTGGATGTTCCTCATCAGCAGGCTCATCTTGCAGTCAGTCATTTATCGCGACACTGTGTTCTTCTGTGTGTCTCCGTGCTTCACTGAGATGTTCTCTGGCGAGTTGATGGTCGCTAGTTCCTTGCTCCAGCATCATCTTGCAGTTTTGTGCGTTGGCTGGAGTTTGCAGTGTGTGTGCCCTGCTGTTTACCAGTAATGTGACAGCAATTGTTGGAGCCTGGGGTTGAGACTCATTCTTCTGTTGCTGATCATTTTCCTGTGTGTCTTCCACTTGAGGTACAGTGGTAATATCTAAAGATTTGGCTGGTCTGCTGCCTGCAAAGAAATTGGACAAACTAGCTCTGTGAACAGTGAAAACAATTCAGAGCTGAGTCCCAGATTAACTCTTGCTATGCCAGATACCCTTATACTATACTCCCTGCCTCCCATTAATATTGGATCAGTATGTCCGTGTCCTGATAATATATTAAGTTACATAGCATTTCATAATATATCCTCTGACTCTGTGATTAGATAGACATATTGTGTGTCAATTGCAAAAGTAATATCTCTGAGTCAGATTTTGTGGGTTGTGGCATGGTGTGAAAAGTTAAACCAAGGTCGTCTGAGATTAAACCAGACTATTTGCAACCTTGGTGTCATATATGACTCCAAGTTGAACTCCGACCACATATTTGCACCATCACTAAGGCCGCCTCTTTCCACCTCTGTAACATTGCCCGACTTTGTCCCTGTCTTAGCTCATCCGCTGTTGAAACCCTCATTCATGCCTTTGTTATCTCTAGATTCGACTATTCCCACACATTCATGGCTGGTCTCCCACTTAAGGTGACCCAAAGCTCCGCTGCCCCCATCCTGACCTGCAGCAAATCCAGTTCCCCTATCACCTTTGTGCTTGCTGACCTACATTGCCTGGCGGTCAAGTAATGTCTTGATTTTAAAATTTTCATCCATGTTTTCAAATCCCTCCAGGAGATTGTGCCTCCCTATTCTTGTAATCTCCTATAACCCCACAACTGTTCGAGATACCTGTGCTCATCTAATCTGGCTTCTTGATTTTAATCTTTTCATCTTTGGGGGCTGTGGCTTCAGTTTCCTGGATCCTGACCTCTGGAATCCCCTCCCCCAACCTCTCTGTCTCTCTATTTCACTTCCATCCTTTAAGATACTTCTTAAACCCTATGTCTTTGACTAAGTTTTTAGTCATCTGACCTAATATCTCCTTTACGTAACTTGGTGGCATATTTTGTTTTAAAAAGCTCCTGTAAAGTACCTTGGGACATTTTATAATGTGAAAAGGTGCTCCATAGATAAAGGTTGCTGTTGCCCTCATTTGCCTCTTTTATTAATTCATGTGGGTAGTAAAGCAAAAATACAAAAAGCAAAAACAAATATAAGTTTTGCTTTTAACAAATACAAGTCGTTGTTTTTGTTGTGAATTCCAACTAAGGTCCAGTTGAATTTCTCAAGTGTATGCCACTTTTTAAAAGGCAGGGTATCTCTCTTGGCGTCCTATCAACATTTATTTCTCAACCAACAGCATTTCAACAGATTACTTGGTCATTTATCTCATTGCTGTATGCAAATCGGCTGCCACGTTTACCTACTTTATAACAGCGACTACACTTCAGAAAGTACCTCGCAGGCTGGAAAGTTCTTTGGGACATTCTGAGATTGTGAAGAGAACTATATAAATGCAAGCTATTTCTTCCTTCTTAATGTGTATTCCTGAGTTCCACTTTTGGCAATTGTGTTTTGATGTGTGGTGACTGTTGTCATGTAAGCAGATACTATATGATCATTTTACTGCATTTGCAGCCTACCCTGCTCCACTGTGTTCATTCTGAAGATAGTCACATTACACAAATACACAATGCAATGCCTGTATTTGGAAAACTGAAGTAATATAACCTCGATCTGCTGCTGTTTGTTCTGAATGTACCTAGCTGTCAATTGTGTAATGGCCTGAGACTAATATATTGAAGTTTGGTCAGAAATACTGAGCACATGGAGCAGATGAGATTAGAGTAGATCTGACGTCAAACTGCTGAAGACACTGGGATTTTATTAACTGTTAAAAAAATGCTTGACTTTATATTCAGGAAGATCAGGGGAGGGAGTGGTGTAATGATATTGTCACTGGATTGTAATCTAGAGACCCAGGGTAATGCTCTGAGGACCTGGGTTCAAATCCCACCACAGCAGAGGGTGGAATTTGAATTCAATAAAAAAAATCTGGAATTAAAAGTCTAATGATGACCATGAAACCATTGCCAATTGTTGTAAAAATCCATCTAATGTCCTTTAGGGAAGGAAATCTGCTGGTCTGGCCTACATGTGACTCCAGACCCACAGCAATATGGTTGACTCTTATACGCCCTCTAAAAAATGGTCAATTAGAGATGGGAAATAAATTTTTCTTTCATGGGATGTAGGCATCACTGGCAATACCAGCATTTGTTGCCCATCCCTAATTGCCCTTGAACCGAGTGGCTTGCTAGGCCATTCCAGAGGGCAGTTGCTGTGAGTCTGGCGTCACAAGGCAGATAAGGATGGCCGATTTCCTACCCAGGAGGGCATTAGTAAACCAGATGGGTTTTACAACAATTGGTGATAGCTTCATGGTCACCATTACTGAGACTAGTGTTAGAATGCAAATTTATTAATTGAATTTAAATTCCACTAGCTGCCATGGTGGAATTTGGACTCATGTCCCTATTGCATTAGCCTAGGTATCTGGATAAGTAGTCCAGTGACATTACCGCTACGCCACTATCTCCCCTGAGGTTAGAGCTGGGGAAAGGAACACTTTCCAGTTTGGGCATCAAGCACTTTCAGGTCAACTATTGCATGATGTGATGTAAAACCTCCACACTACCTGTAGCACATTGTAAGAGCTGAACATTTGTTGATCTTGCCCCCGATGCTGCCCTCTCTGTTGAGAAAGTATAAATAAAGTCTTCAACATGGCTGCAAACAGTTGAGTCTGTGTATGTCATTCTCAGCCCAGTACACATCACTACCACAGCATTACAGTTCAAATTCAACCTCGGAGAAGCACCTCCTATTGCACAAAAGTGGCATATTTTCAATTCCCAGTGCAGCCATCCTGTGACCATGCTTTAACTATACATAAAAGATTCAGAATGTAAAATTGACATTTATGAACGAGTGTACTTTAAGATTCATGCCTAATGCCAGTTTTCAAATGACCAACCGCGCAATACCTTTTAGTTTTTCCCATGTATGCTGACAATGAACACAAGGCAATTCAGTACCTACATTATAAATGATCTTGCTTGGTGTTGCTCATCAGTACTCTGGATATATAATGCATACGCAGAAAAGCTTAGAAGCTATAACACAGAACAGGGCCATTCAACACAACCAGTCTATTTTAGTACCTACCCTCCATGCAAATAGTCCTAATGACATTAATCCAGCCTGTTCCTATATCACTTGCTTTTTCTTTTATCCATCTTTGCAATCTAAACTTGCCTCTACCTCAAACATTAATCCCCAAAGTGATTTCCACAGCCTCACAATTCTTTGTAAAAACGTTTCTCTTGCTTGCTCAAAATCTTTTACATTTAATCTTATCCCAGCATGAATCATATGACAAACAGATGTGTCATCGAGAAAGTCATCAGCCTGCTTATTGCAATTCAGGTGCTTGGACAGATATGGGAGGTGCCCTTTAGTACTCACCAGCAGGAGTCTCTAGGATAATTACAGTGTTCTACATTCTATTGAACATGGAGCAGGAGCAAGGACTAGGAATTCAGGAGGAAGAAGCTTTTCAGCACATCTCATCAGGTGAGGTTGCCAATGAAGAGCAGGAAAGCTAGCAGAAAGAAAATGGAGGTGGGGATGCCAATCGAGACCAACCAATCATGTTGCTACTATGGATGCCAAGGATGTTCTAATAACTTGAAAGTTACATTGGATCAAAATAACTATCATTCTGACACCTTCTCCAACCCCCACTTACACAAGCAGTCCTGTGGCTACCACCCTCTGGATGTTGGAATCATGAGGGCCGTGCCAAGGACTGCTCCACCTACACCTGGGGCAGACCTGGCAAATGGGAGAGGAGGTAGAATGTTGGATACTGATTGAGGTGAGGGAGGGATGGGCAAGGGTATGAGATGCAAATGCTTTGGGAGAAGTTTGCACATTCATCCTTCCTATTGCCATTGTTTGTTTGTCTCCTGGCCCTGTGGGACATTGCTCCTACTTCTGTGAAAAAGCAGCTTGCAATAGATCAGGGATGTCTTGTAAGCCCATAATCAGTGTATTGTCATCCTGTTTAAAGTGGCAGAAACATTGGCATCCATAGTTTACCTGGCTGTCTGGAGGGCCTACAGAAACTGTTATCTTTCCAGCTCCAAAGAACAGACTATTCTATCCATGGAAGATATCCTTACATTGACCTAAAGGATGTTTTACAGATGTATGAGGTGGACTCTATTGTCTGTGATATTTCGGAAAGGGTGCAGGACTGCCAGTACCTTGCACATTTGCTGCTTACCCTCTGTCTCTCACCTTTTTAATGATAATCCATCGTGTGGTCAGCATCTCTGTACAGTTGAGCAGTGCTTGGAGAGCCTACAATGCGGTTCTCTCTCGATTCTGAAGAAGGGTCATGGACCTGAAATGTTAACTCTGTTTCTCTCCACAGATGCTGCCTGACCTGTTCAGTATTTCCAGCATTTTCTGTTTTTATTTCAGATTATCCACAGCTGTCCATGCTACTGCGCTCTGTTCATGTTATTTTTAACATGCAATTCACCAGCTGTGTCCGAGAACCCACTGGAGTGCTTATATTGTCGCTGGTGCCTGGTTCACATGTGTGTCCTGATTGTGGACCCTCACAAGGAATCAGCTTCTCAGAAGAAACAAAGGGCAGGGGCTGCTGTTCTTTGTGCAGTCATCCTGGAGGCGAGAAGAGACGGATATGATTTATTCATGGGAATGTTAAAATGCACATGATTGAGGTGATCATATTTAATTTGGTGCTGGAATCAAGTCAACTTAGTGTTGTACAAGATGTGGGTCGGAGATATCTGATGCTGTCACCCGGAAGCAAAGAAGGTTTAATCTCATAGTCTCCATTTCTCAGGACACTGATGTGTTGCTTACCTTCAGGGCCTCTTGCTCTGCAGTTGTAAGCTGTACAATCTGTGGAGGCCTATCTCTGGTTCTTTCCCTTGTCTTTTGTGCTTTCTTCTCCTGCAACAGAGTTGACAGTCCTATGGCTGCCTCATGTGAGTTCAGCAGATGCAGTGTAATTGGTGAAGATGTCAATTGCAGCGCACGATTGTCTCCATGCCGCCATTTTATGTCTAGCCTGCCCAGCGTGATGCATGGCTGGTAGCGCTCACTGCTACCTGTGTGGGCAGGTGGAGGAGGGAGAGTCAGAGCCTACGCTCTTTTGCACGTGCGTGTGAAAGAGCACAGAAATCTCCCTGAGGCATGGAGATGCCACAGGGAGATTAAGTTCAGATTGAATTTTTTTAATAAAGATAAAAAATTATCTACACATGTCCCCTCATGTGACAGTGTCACATGAGCTGGGTCATGTTTGTCAGTTTATCAGAATTTATTTATTTATTTAATAAAACCTTCAGGAAACATTACCCCGCCCGTGGATGAGGTTTCTTGAAAAACACCGCTTGGGCTCTTCGCCTGGACCCCAACCTTAACTTTGGACAGGTAATGTTGATAAGTACTTTAATTGGTTTTTTAATGGCCTTAATGATACCTAAATGATGTGCGCTAACGTTGGGACGCACGCCTTAAGTCACCGCGCATCATTTTACACGTGTCTGGCCCACCCCTGCACGCTGACATCAAAATTCTGGCCATAAGCTATTTAAAAATTGAGGGGGGGAGAAAACAGTGAATTACAGACCAGTTAGCCTAACATCCGTAGTAGGGAAAACACTACGACACTTGGAAAATATCAATGGGATTAGACAAAGTGAACATGGATTTATGAAAGGGAAATCATGTTTGACAAACTTACTGGAGTTTTTTGAGGATGTAACTAGCAGAATAGATAAGGGAGAACCAGTGGATGTGGTGTATTTGGATTTTCAGAAAGCTTTTGATAAAGTCCCACATAAGTGGTTAGTGTGTAAAATTAAAGCACATGGGATTGGGGGGCAGTATATTTGCACGGACTGAGAATTGGTTAGCAGACAGGAAACAGGGAGTAGGAATAGTTGGGTCTTTTTCCGAGTGGCAGGCAGTGACTAGTGGGGTACCGCAGAGATCAATGCTTGGGCCCCAGCTATTCACAATATATATCAATGGTTTGGATGAGGGAACCAAATGTAATATTTCCAAGTTTGTTGATGACATGAAACTTGGTGGGAATGTGATGAGGGTGTTAATAGGCTTCAAGGCGATTTAGGTTGAGTGAGTGTGCAAATACATGGCAGATGCAGCATAACATGGATAAGTGTGAAGTTATCCACTTCCATAGGAAAAACAGAATGGCAGAGTATTATTTAAATGATGATAGATTAAGAAATGTTGATGTACAAAGAGACCGGGGTATCCTTGTACACCAATCACTGAAAGCAAGTGCAGTAAGTAGTTAAGAAGGCAAATGGGATGTTGGTCTTCATTGTGAGAGGACTTGAGTACAGGAGCAAGGATGTCTTACTGCAGCTGTACAGGGCCTTAGTGAGACCACACCTGGAGTATTGTGTGCAGTTTTGGACTCCTTACCTAAGTAAAGATTTACTTGCCGTAGGGGGAGTGCAGCGAAGGTTCACCAGGCTGATTCCTGGGATGGCAGGATTGTCATATGAGGAGAGATTGGGCTGACCAGGCCTGTAGTCACTGAAGTTTAGAAGAATGAGAGGAGATCTCATTGAAACATACAAAATTCTGACAAGGATGGACAAACTGGATGCAGGGATGATATTTCTGCTGGCTGGGAGGTCTCGAACAAGGGATCACAGACTCAGGGCATGGGGGTAGACTATTTAGGACTGAGATGAGAGGAAACTTCTTCACTCAGGGGAGGTGAACCTGTGGAATTCTCTGCCACAGAGGGCTGCAGAAGCCAAGTCATTAATATGTTGAAGAAGGAAATAGAGTTCTGGACTCTAAAAGCACCAAGGGATATGGGGAGAGTGCGGGAGTATGGCATTGAGATAGAGGATCTGCCATAATCATATTGAATGGCAGAGCAGGCACAAAGGACGAAATGATCTACTCCTGCTCTTATTTTCTATGTTTCTAATTATGTGTAGGCATAGCAAAGCAATTGCTGCATGTGGCAATTGTAAAAGATGAAATGGTACCTGCTTTTAGAAGCCTTATCGAAACTCTTCTCTTTGAATCTGCTTGCCTTCTGCCCAACCACCCCCATTGCATTCCCCTATTCCCCTCCTGCTCAGAACCCACCTTTTCTATAAAGGACTCTGCCACATTGCTTGCTGTGCCATGTATACGCACATTGTTATTGCATTAATGACACCTGGCAACATCCTGAGAGCATGCACTTAAAAAATCTAATAAGTTGACAGCTATTTTTGCAGTATAAAGTTTATGATTCAAAGGAGTATATCCAAAATTCAGCTAGGTTGAGGTTCATGGTTATAGATTTTTCATTGGGCTGTCTTTTGCAAGCTATGATGCATATAAATTACTGCATTCCAGCTCCCCAGTCGTCTCCCATAGACCTGGGTCAGAGGAATTGTCTGTTAGCTGAGAGCAAGGTGCTTGTATGTCATTTGGTATTAGTCTCCACTTGACTGCCAGAACTCAACCATAAACCATGTAAAAGATAAAAGATCCAGAGTTCAAAAAGAGAATTAAAAGTTTGTAAGAGTTTTGATAAGGCTTCTAAAAGCAGGTACCATTTTATCTGTTACACTTATCATGTACTATGTTACACATGTTCTATTGAGTATATACACTTTAAACTAACATATTGCCAAATTTCCACACAGATGCAATATTTATCATCATGCCCTAACGCAGAAATAATCTCTGAACAGCAGATCCTAGCAGTTTATGCCGCAGAAAAATCTGTCCTCAGATCTGGCAACAAGTCAGTAACTGTAAAAGAAGTACAAGAAGTACCTGTTGTGCTGATGGCTGGGGAGCAGGAATGCAGTAATCTGCACTGAGTATGAGATATGTGAATGCACATGGTTTCTTTACAACAACTCGAATCACATACTTCTCCTTATCACCTTGGTGGTTCTTTACTATGACCTTCTGACTGAACTTTAAGTTTCATGCCTGGTGTATTATGACTCACCTTCACTTTATCTTGCTTTTCTCTTACTTTGCTATTGATGCCAGGTTTAAGCAAACTAAACCTTGTCCTAGGAACGTGTTTAAACACTAACTGGTAATGTGAGCAACCTGTTGTAGACCGGGGCTATTCTGCCTATCTTGTCACCTAGCAAACACTTTTGCAAGACCTTGTCACAATTTCTACACTTCTTTCTTCAGCACCATTCGATGCTGGGTGATGTAGTGGAATGGGAGGGTGTTTGACTCCATTCTTACTCAGAGATTTATGAAACTGACATACTATCCGACATCAATATCTCAGGCAACCCATAAATTGCAAATCAGCTTCTCAAATCATTAATAGTTTTGGCACATGTGGTATTGGGTGTGGACTCAACACTTGCTATAGCTTTTACCAAAACAAATTACTTTATCCTTTCCACCTCAAAGAAATCGACATGTACTCTTTCCCTTGGTTTCCTTCTATTTGACCATAGAATAAAAGGGACCTTTGTTGGATCATTTCCCCTTCTGGGTCACGTTTCACAACTTTTCACAAACTCTTCAATATCTCTAATCTACCTTTGGATACTAAAAGTAGCTTCTTGCCACTGCTTTCATATGGACTCTCCCTGTGTGTTCTTGTTGAAGTTTCTCTAACAACCTCCTTTTAAACCTTTCCTGAATAATAAGTCCTAAAACACCATAGGAGACAGCTTTGATCTATGCTCAGTTCACTTCGCTTAGTGTGAAATATCCCTGCAATTTCTCATCATCATATTCTTTAGACCAACCATTTGTGACATTATTGAGAACTTTATTGAGCACCACGTCCTTGTGAGTTTCTTCACTAATTTTTATTGCAGGCTGGTATTTTCAGACAGCAATGCTGACAGCCCATGTCCAGGTCGACGGCTGGACTCAGGTCCAGAAGGGAAGCCCGATGGGTCACATGAGGGACCTCCACCCAACCCACCACCAAATTTTGTTCGATGGGGCCTCATGCTTCAGCAAATAGTTTGACTTTTTCCTCAGATCCGTCAGCCCAAAGATGTTTCTCTCTATAAGTTGCTGGAGATGCAAGCTGATAATGGTATGGTGAGGGCAACAGGGTCTCTGGGGTCTTAATGGATGGTGAGACCAACAGTCTGTCTCCTTAACCAATGAATTTAAGGACTGAGAACGACACAGAGGAACAATGGGAAAGGAAATAAGATGACAAAGTCAAAAAAGGTGCAGAGAAATGGAGTGAAAGTAAGACAGATTTAACAGAAAGATTAAAAAAAGATGGAAAAGTAAGAAAAAATGTTAAAACTTAGAAATTACTTAGTTAAAAGGGTACTTATGCTGTTAAGTCCAGTCTTAACTTTCTATGGCAATTTAATTAGTAATTTCTCTGTAAATGCTGCAATTTAATGAAACTTGTGGGGAGGCTGAGGGTAAGATGCCATTTTGCAAGGGCAGTGTGGTACAAATTGACTAGCAACTTGTTGTAATTCATATTTCACGGGCATCTCTACCTTGCCACAATTTCCAGGATGGCTTACATATTAATAATGGTGAACGCCATTAAACACGTCATTATTTTGTCAGCAAAGTCTAATATTTTTAAAGTTCTGATAAGCACAGAAAATAAAGCAGCTGTTCACAATGTACCTTTATATGGCTGCTCTGCTAACAGCACTTCAACAAAACTAGGAGGCGAAATGTTGCAAGTAAACACTAATGACAACTTGCACAGATATATCACCTTTAATGAAAGCAGATGAAAGCACTTCACAGAAGTGCACTCAGAGAAAAAAAACTGACACAGAGCCAAAGAAAGAGGCATTAGGACAGGCACTTAAAACCTTGGTCAAAGTGGGAAGTTTTAAGTAGCGTCTTCAAAGAAGAAAGAGGGGTGGAGAGGCAAAGGGGGTCGTGAAGGGAGTTCCAGAGCTTATATCCTAGATGGCTGAAGGCACGCTCATTCTGTTCTTTCATTTTAAGTAACACCAGAATGTTGAGACAGTTTGAAAAAGCAGGATCAACATTTAATTCATGCTTAATAAACTTGAAGTTTGCTCTTGCCCAGCACCAGTTTTTCCAGATGATTTGCTTGTTATCTTACTCCACAATTAGTTGCATATTTGACTTTAGACAATGGAAATTTCCTCGCTCGCTTTATCTTCCAACAGCTTACATTTATATAGCGTTTTCAATGTCTTCCTGGGGGGATTGTGGTATAGTGGTAATAACACTGGACTGTTCATCCAGCAGTTCAGTGTAATCCTCTGGAGGACACCGGTTCAAATCCCATCAGGGCAGCTGGTGGAATTTCAATTCAATTAATAAACCTGGAATATAAAGCTGGTCGCAGTAATGGTGACCATGAAACTATTCTTGATTGTTGTAAAAACCTTTCTAGTTCACTAATGCTGGTCTGGCCCACATGTGACTTCAGATCCACAGCAATGTGGTTGACTCTTAACTGCCCTCTGAAATGCTCTAGCAAGCCACTCAGTTCAAGGGCAATTAAGGATGGACAACAAATGCTGGCCTTACCAGTGATGCCCACATCCCATGAAAAAATTAAAAAGAAACACCAAAAGGATCTTTCCAGATGCGTAGCAAAGATGGATGCCAATGATAGAAGTATTAAGAAGGGTGTCAAAACTTGCTCAGAGAGATAGATTTGAAGAAGGGTCTTAAAAGAATAGGGCCAGAGGGGCTCAGGAAAGCGAGCTTAGGGCCTAGACTGTTGGAGGCCCGGCCACCACAGCTGCAACAAAGGTGGGAAAGATGAACAAGAGGCCAGAGTTTGAGGAACACAGAGCTCTGACAGTGACCGTAAGGATGAAGGAGTTTACAGAAATAGGGAAGGGTGAGGTCAGGAAAGGATTTACTTACAAGAACATGAATTTCATATTAGAGTCCATTAGATGACTAGCAGCCAATATAGGTCAGCAAAGACAAGGAGGATGGGTGAGCAGAATTTAGTACAGCAGAGTTCTGGATAATCTGAAATTTACAGTGAGTGGAGAATGGGATGGGAAGCATTGGAATAACTGAATCTGGAGGTGACCAAGGCATGTCTGAGGGTTTTGGCAGTTTATGGCCTGAAGCAGGGGTGGTGCCCAGGTTGGAAGAATGCGCTATTATGGAGTTGGAAATCACAGGATCTTTCTGTAGGAGAGAATATGGGGTCAAGAGCTCAGCTTGGGAGTGAATAGAACTGGTTAAACCTGAGTTCGTGGCTGGGATCAATGATGAGGGCATGGAGCTTGAGTACATAAATGAAGAAATATTACTGTGGAAAACCACTTTGAGACAGTCATGCCCAACCCCTGTAGAGTGCCCTAAAAGGGTGTTGGTGACCTTGGACTTGCATTGAATTGGTCCACAATTATTTTCAGTGAAGTACTGCAGTGGTTTGCCATTGCCTTCTGTAGTATTCCTGACCAGTAAATTCTCCCACTCACCATCAGGCATATTGGAAGAATTTACAAGAATAATAGGCTCATTATGAATACACTTTCTGTAACAGCCAAGGCCTAGTGGGATTTGAACCTAGACCTTCTAAACCAGAGGTAGGAACATTACCACTGCATCACAAGACCTTCTTCCCACTGTTCTCCTGCACAGTGAATGCTCAAAAGCTAACACAGGTGGTGCTGGCTGCCATGTTTTCCATTTCTGGATCTGAGCATACAGCCTGCTTAAACATGTCAACAATACAGTATATACATTGCTAGCTTATATGGAATTTCCCTGGTCAGTGGACCAGAAAGTTTAAGTTGCTTGATTGCGACATTACTTAGTGCTTTGTGCAAACAAAGTCACTGGTTTATCCCAATCTCCCAACAAATGGCAAATGTGACGTTGGATTTGCTAAGGTTGGTTTGGCAGGAAGATCATTAGTATAAAATTAACTTCTAACAAACTTGTATGTATTGTTTCTCCATTGCAGACTGCTCCATAATGTAAATGAGAGTGATTTCTGTGGCACCAGAAGGCCTAGCATTTCAAGTGAAAGCAATAAATTGCATCTTCATTCCATATCACACTCCTTGTTATTAATAAGTCTCAGCTTCACAGCTATTATATGGATTCCATGAAGAATAAAGGCTTCAGGCATGAGACGATTTATGTGTCTGATCTTGAGAAACAGACACTTGATTTTGACTGTAACTCCTCAGGTACACAATGAATAGCACCAAACTTTGCAAAATGGTTGTTAGCTTGAGAATAGTTTCCACTTTACCATGAGAAATAAAGGCTAAAAATCAGATTTTGATAAATTAGATCAGTCAATAAGAGTGACTCTGAGTACACGGGATACATTAACCTGGAATTGTCGATCCACATTTGTAGCAGAGTGGGACCATTTGAATCAAAAAATGGCTATGTCTGTTCTAACTGCATCAAGAACCACCCAAGGTGGCCATTCAAGAACGTTTTCCGCTTCTAGAACATGTGCGATTCGTGTTCGAGGAGTTGGAAAATCAAGATAAAAGGCATTGACTCTGAAATCCTGAAGGGTTCCCCTGATCTTTTTCGGTAACTTTGGCTGGGGATTAGCAGAACCTCCCAAAGAACTGACTGTGAATGGTAACCCATACTGTTCCTCCAGGGGTTTTACTGACTCCTACCAGTGAAGTCCCAGGTATTTTCAGGCTTTGTTTAGAACTATTTTGTGTTTCCATCCTGCCAAAAATGGAATTTGTTGGCCTAGTGCCGTTATTTTAATGTTTGCAGCTTAATAATGATAATTAAGGACTTGTAAATGTTTTATCTTGCTGATAGCTGCTGTTTTCCACTTGGTGCAATAAGCTTTCCACTGATGCTGTGCCATTGCTGCCACCGTAAAGTGGTGTCACACTATCACCAGGATAAGAAAATGTTTTGGTGATATCACAGCCATGTTCTCTGCTGCCCTGAAGAGCCACAAGGCTGTCCGGTGCAAAGGCTTCACAGAACACTCATGGCCAGCTCCGCCAGCTACCGCTGAAACCATACCTGTAACATGATATCTGACGTAAATGGTTCCCTTTTCTCATCTCACTTTCCAAATTGTGATCTTCGCCTGCTTCCTCAAAAAAACCTCACCTTGGACCCTTCTGTTCTTGCAAGCTACCCCTCCATCTCCAATCTCTAGTTGTATTCTAAAGTTCTTGAACATGTTGCTGCCTCCCAACTCCGTGCCCATCTTTCCCACAAATCCATGTTTGAATCTCTTCCATCGGTATTTTGTCCCTAAGTTGAGAGGGCCCGAACCAAAGAACCAAACAAATGACATCCGCTGTGGCTGTGGTACATTGCCGGTATTTGTCATTCTGCTCCTCCCTTCAGCCTTTAACACAGTCGACTGTACCAACTCCCTCCAATGCCTTTAGTCTCACCCAGCACCATTGGATTGTCCTCACTTGGTTTCACTGTTATCTATATGATTGTTGCCGGAGCATCTCCAACAATTGCTTCTCCTCTTGCCCCCATCCATTACATATGGAGTGTCCCAAAGATCTGTTCTTGGTCTACTCCTCTTCCTTATACCTGGGTGTCCTTGTACACAAATCACAGAAAATACCATGCAGGTACAGCAAGCAATTAGGAAAACAACTGGTGTGTTAGTCATTATTGTGAGAGGATTGGAATAAAATGGTGAGGAACTCTTAAAGCAATTATATAGGTCCTTGGTGAGACCACACTTGGAGTATTGTGTACAGTTTTGGTCTCCATACCTGAGGAAGTATATACTTGCCTTGGAGGGAATGCAACAAGGGTTGATTCTTGGGATGAGGATATTATCCTATGAGGAGAGATTGGGTAGACTGGGCCTATATAATCTAGAAGAGGTAATCTCATTGGAACATACAAATTCTTAAAGCGCTTGGTAGGGTAGATACTGGGACGAGCTTCCCCTTCTGGAGAATATGGAACTAGGGGTCACTGCCCCAGAGTAAGCAGTTGGGCACTTCGGACTGAGAAGAGGATAAACTTCTTCACTCAAAGCATTGTGGATCTTTGGAATTCTTAATCCCAGAGAGCCATGGATGTACAAAGGATATTGGGAAATGGGAGAGTGTAGGAAGATGGAGTTGACGTAGAAGATCAGCCATTATCGTTTTGAATGACAAAACAGGCTTGAAGGGCCAAATTGCCTCCTTCTGCTCCTATCTCCTATGTCCTTAGATTGCCCTGTGGCAACAACATCCACAAATATGAGGCAGCATTTAAAGGATGCTCGGCTTTCCCACCCCGCCACCAAAAAGCCAGCTGGGAAATCACCCCCTCTCCATACAGCAGCACCGCAGCCATTTAACACCCTGAGGAGTATTGCGGCTGGGCTGGGAAGTGGAAGGTGACCTTCAAAATTTTAGTGGTCCCCTGCCCACAAACCCACTCGCGGTCGCAGGGTGGGGTTAAAATTCTGCCTATGGAGTCAGCTCCCATGTGCATACCGATGACACCCAGCTCATCCACTCCATGATCTCTCTTGATCCATCTCCGACATCTATGTTGTCCGACTACCTCTCTGAAACCCAGTGTGTGATCAGTTGCAAATTCTTCCAGTTAAACACTGGAAAGGCTGAAACAACTGTCATGGGCCTTTGGCTCAAACTCAGTAACACTGTCACTGGTTCCATCCGTCTCCATGGCCGCTGTCTCAGGCTGAACTGGATTATTCACACTTTTGGCATTGATTCAATGCTGAACTGAGATTTCAGTCCTTCCATTACTAGCATCTCTGCTCAGTGCCTGCCTCCTCACCTACTTCAGCCTATCTGTCACTGAATTCCTCATCCATGTTTTGGTCATCTTCCTATAGCCTGCCCATAAACCAGTCTGTACCAAGTCACCGCACCTTTGTCCTTGCTGACCCATACTGGCTCCCTGCACACCAATCCTCCAAATTTAAAATTATCATCCTTATGTTTAAATTCCTACCTGACCTCACTCCTCCATATCTCTGTAAAACCCTCAGCTCTACAAATCCTCTCACCTCCAACAGCTCATCTTATTCCAACTCCTTATGCCTCCTACCTTCATCCACCTTTGGCAGCCCTCTCCCCAGCCGTTAAGGTTCCATGCTCTGGAATTCCCTCCCTAAACCCCACTGCTTCTCCACCTCCTTTGCATTTTTAAGACCCCTGTTTATACTCAAATTTTGACCAACCTCTTGATCAGCCCTCCCAATACCTTTGGCTTAACCTCCATTTATTCTCCTATCTTTAACCCCCTCCAGCCCTACAAACCTCCGAGACCTCTGTATTCCTCCAGTTCTGCCTTCTTTGTGCTGTTTCTATCAACCCCTCCATTGTTGGCTGTGCTTGCAGCTCCCTGGGACCCTAACCTCTGGATTTTCCCTACTAAATCTCTCCGCCTCTCTACCTCCCTGACCTCCATTAAGGGTTTCTTAAAATCTACCTCTCCCAGCCCTATTATCTCCTTAGGTGGCTCAGGGCCACATAATTCTCTTTTGAATTGCCTTGGGATATCTTTCTATGCTCAAGGTGCCATATAAATACAATTTGTTGTTTTTTGTGAGAGCAGCTAGCCATCCCTAATGGTGGACCAGTCAGTGCATTAAAATTAAAGTGTTGATTTGAAATTTTAATTCATGGATATTGTACTCGGGAATTTCCATACAGATTAATGGATTAGAAAATACATTGCCAGCCAGTACAGAGAAATCAAGCCATTTTCACTTGTAGTGAAAGAAAATGCCACCTTGACCTGTGTAGGCAATATCTATATTGCTGTGGGCAGTCAGCACACCTTTCCACCCTTATGTTGTTGCCAATTGTTTTGAGTCCCATTACGTGGCTCTTTTTCTGCTTATTTGTAATAGCTCAATGCTGACACTTACTGGAAGGAACTGCTTTCAGCACAATTACTGATAATAAAAGTGCTCTCTGCTGCCAAACACTGGTACAGGAAAGAAAGACTTTGACATGCTCAGGCACTTCACAGCTAATGAGGTGCTTTTGAAGGGTAGTGACTGTTGTAGAAAAACATAGCAACCAAATTGCGCAGTCCTGAAAACACCCAGGATACAAGTGATCAGATAATAGTCCAGGAATAAAAACAAAAATAGCTGGAAAAACTCAGCAGGTCTGACAGCATCTGCGGAGAGGAAGACAGAGTTAACGTTTCGAGTACATATGACTCTTCATCAGAACTGAAATGGTCCAGGAATCTTAGGTCGGGGAGCAGGTTACATGATGTGCATCTAAGTTCACTCCCTCCCAGAAAGACCAGCAGGTTCCTGAAATTGGGGAAAGCTCTCCCAAGCGCTACCTCCAAGCTGTCCTGGAGATTAGTTTGAGAATCATGGAGCCTCTGAATTCGGGATTGAAATCTGGGAGAGGTCTGGGCTCTGAAATCAAGGGAGCTTAAGAATGGAAGAGGAGAAGAGCAGAGGATGGAATTGGTATGTGGACAGGGGCAGGGGGAAATGGAGATTGGGGAATGGGGGCTCAGGGAGATATGAAAACAGGAATGAGTAATCCAAGGGAGATAGATAGCGACTGGGGGATCTGGGAGGAGAGGGTTGGGGAGGGGTGAAGAGTGGGAAATAGAGCACAGGGGAGAGATGGAGAATGGAGACTCGGAGAGAGACGGCTATTGGTGGGGGCAGTGTTGTTGGAGACTGGGGAATGGGGGAAGGTAGCGATTGGTGGAGAGACATAGACTGTGGAATAGAGTTTGTGGGGAAGAAACATAATTAGGGGATGGGAAGTCATGGTGGAGAAAGAAATTACTCGCCGCAGGATTCCTAGTCCGTGACTTGGTCCTGTAGCCACAGTATTTATATGGCTAGTCCAGTTCAGTTTCTGGTCAATGGTAACCCCCAGGATGTCTATAGTGGGAGTTTCAGTGATGTTAAAACCATTGATTGTCAAGAGGTGATGGGAACACCACCACCTGGAAGTTCCCCTTCAAGCCACTCACCATCCTGACTTGGAAATATATGAAACAAGTGGCTTGCCCTTGACCTTCTAGATGGTAGTGGTCAGGGGTTTGGAAGGTGCTGTCCAAGTAGATTCAGTGAGTTTCTGCAGTGCATCTTGTAGATGGTACACACTGCTACCACTGTGCGATGCTGGTGAAGGGAGTGAATGTTTGTGGATGGGGTGCCAATCAAATGGGCTTCTTTGCCCTGGGTGGTGTCGAGCTTCTCGAGTCTTGTTGGAACTGCACTCATCCAGGCAAAGGAAGAGTATTCCATCACACTCCTGACTTGTGCCTTGTAGATGGTGGACAGGCTTTGGAGATTCAGGAGGTGAGTTACTCGCCGCAGGATTCCTAGTCTCTGACCTGGTCCTACAGCCACAGTATTTATATGGCTAGTCCAGTTCAGTTTCTGGTCAATGGTAACCCCCAGGATATCAATAGTGGGAGATTCAGTGGTGGTAATGCCATTGATTGTCAAGAGGTGATGGTTAAATTCTCTTTTGTTGGAGATGGTAATTGCCTGGCACTTGTATGGTGTGAATGTTACTTGCCACTTATCAGCCCAAGCCTGTATTTTGTCCAGGTCCTGCTGCATTTGGACATGGACTGCATCAGTATGTGAAGAATCATGAATGGTGCTGAACATTGTGCAATCATCAATGAACATCCCCACTTCTGACCTTATGATGGAAGGAAGGTCATTGATGAAGCAACTGAAGATGGTTGGGCCTAGAACACTACCCTGAGGAAATTCTGCAGTGATGTCCTGGAACTGAGATGATTGAAATCCAAAAACCATAAACATCTTCCTTTGTGTTAGGCATGACTCTAACCAGTGGAGAGTTTTCCCACTGATTCCCATTGATGCCAGCTTTGCTAGGGCTCCTTGATGCCACATTTGGTCAAATGCTGCCTTGATGTCAAGGACAGTCACTCTCACCTCGACTCTGGAGTTCAGCTTTTTTGTCCATGTTTGAACCAAGGTTGTAATGAGGTCAGAAGCTGAGTGACTCTGGCGGAACCCAAAGTGAGCGTCAGTGAGCTGGTTATTGCTAAGCAAATGCCACTTGATAGCACTGTTGATGATAGCCCTTCCATCACTTTACTGATGATCGAGAGTAGACTAATGGGATGGTAATTGGCCTGGTTGGATTTGTCCTGCTTTTTGTGTACAGGACATACCTGGGCAATTTTCCCCATTGCTGGGTAGATGCCAGTGCTGTAGCTCTACTGGAACAGCTTGGCCAGAGGCGCGACAAGTTCTGGAGCGTAAGTCTTCAGCACTATTGCTGGAATATTATCAGGGCCCATATCCTTTGCAGTTTCCAGTGCCTTCAGCTATTCCTTGATATCACATGAAGTGAATCAAATTGGCTGAAGTCTGGCATCTGTGATGTTGGGGACCTCCAGAGGAGGCTGAGATGGATCACCCACTCGGCATTTCTGGCTGAAGATTGTAGCAAATGCTTCAGTCTTATCTTTTGCACTGATGTGCTGTGCTCCCCCGTCATTGAGGATGGGGATATTTATGGAGCCTCCTCCTCCAGTGAGTTGTTTAATTGTCCACACCATTCACAACAGGATGTAGTAGGACTGCAGAGCTTAGATCTGATTCTTTGGTTGTGGGATTGCTTAGCTTTGTCTATTGCATTCTGCACATGCTGTTTTGCTTGCAAGTAGTCCTGAGTTGTAGCTCCACCAGATTGACACCTATTTTTAGGCATGCTTGTTGCTGCTCCTGGCATGACTTCCTGCATTGTCAGCTCTAGGTTCATTATTGAACCCTGGAATCGTGAAACCACTTAAAGAAGATCGGGGTCAGTGCTGGGAATTGTGATGATTGGAGGTCAGGGCCCAGAGCAGTAGCAATTGGTTTCTTTTAATGACTTGTCACGAGGAGCACACCTGCTTCTCCTGGTTACACATTCAAGTAAATTGCTTACCCTCTTGGCTCACCTTAACAGGCGATCCCTCACCAGCAGTGCTGCCAGCTGCCTCAGGGGAAACAAACCTTGGAGACGGGGTCTTGAACAGGTAAATAAGGGGCCTGACACCTGCTTCTGTTGTGTGTAAAGGGCATATGTATTTTTCCTCGTCCAATATAGTGGGTATTACACTTTTTGCGTGCCCTATTCGTGTTGTGTTAGTATTCAAGTTGTGCCCCAAAACTGGTATGGTGTGGGCTAATTTCTAGGCAACTCTGTTTTATTGATATTAGTTCAGGGATAAATGTTGAACAAGAGAACTTTCATGCCTTTCTTTGATTGGTGCCATAGGATCTTTTATGTGCACCTCTGTTAAATGCCTCATCCAAAGGATGACAGCTGCATCATTCAGCACTTCCTCAATACTTCACTGAAAGATCAGCTTTAAAGATATGTTAGAATCTCTATAGTGGGTCCAGATCACATAACTTTCTAACTCAGGAGTGAGTGCACCACCACTGAGCTAAGGCTGAAACCTAGATGTTATCTTATCTTACCTTACCTACTCCATTGAATCATGGTGGTGACCTGCACTACGGGTCTTGAATCATTTAAGTCACCTGAAACCAAAAGGCTTTGTTATACCTGAGAATAAAGTATATACTTTACATCTGCACTATTTATTATGAAACCTGGTCTCCTGGAAAAGCGTAATTAGATTGGTATTAATCACTGAGTGCAATTATTTAGTTCACGGATGAACTCACTTCTGTGACCACTAAGTTATGTGAGAGTTGAGCGCTGTAAGTTAGATTGAGTTTTTCTACATTGTGAAGTATTGTTGATATCAGTCATGTAAATGAGGCTAAGGATGGAATTTTCCTTGCCTGTTGGCATCGAGTGTCATGGCAGGTGTGAGTGGACAATATGGCGGGAAGGTCAAAAATAGGTTTTGCGCCGTTGTGAAAGCAATTTGCAATTGTCCGCTCTGCCCGTCAGTGCTGGGCCGCGGTTTCTGCCGCTGTACGGTGGAGGCTTCATTTTAATACATCTGCGTAAGACCTGCTCGCCTGAATCATCACTCCACGCTGGATCATCCAGGCATATGGGCGTGATTGCATGCTGACATGTTCCACAACAGCATTTATAAGGTGTGCACCTGGCGAACTGCACTTTGAGGGGAACTCGGAGGTGAGTGCACAGTAACGTTGCGCAGCGCTCGCGAGGGTTGCCTGTTGGACTTCAAGCTTGAGGCACCACACATTCAGGCGAGGGCACAGGCAAGTTGCTTTGTCCCAGAAGGCTGACAGTGCGGTGCCGGGGCAATGGCTGCACTGCTGTTGGGGCGAGTTGGGGGGGGTGCAGGGGCTGCAGTGTGGTTGATGGTAGTGCAGAAGCAAGTGTGAGGGTAGGGGGTTGTGGAGGGAAGCAGCCATGCATTAGGGAAACGTTGTATTCCTCCTCAGCTGAGACAGTTCAGAGGCAGCCATATTGATGTATTAGAGTCAGGCTTCTAGCTTATCTGCCCACTCGAGCAACACAGAGGCATCAAAGTGCCAACAAATGCTCCAGGGCTATCACCCCTTGGGCACAGACTGAAAACTAATGAGCATTTTTAGTGGACAGCAAAACAATTGGATGACTGGGCACGTTGTACAAGTAAGCCGTTGCTTGTCGGCACCTAGCTACACCCAGGGTGCTTGTCTGCTTGTCATTCCTGCAGATGACCAAGAACCAGTGATAGGTTTGTGGAGGATGATGACAACATGAATTAAGGAGACACCATAGATCCTCACATTGCACCTGTGAACACTTGACTCTTGTCTGGTGGATGGCAGCGCACATACCCTCTGTGATAAGGCTCCTGTCATGTAGATACAGCAGATGTCCATAGTCCCTACATTCCAGGAGGATGATGATGACAGGCAGTGGGGACAATCCATAGGTCCTCACATAGCTTATGTGAATGTCTGACTCCTGTCTGGCTGATGGCACCTTGCTTGCGCTCTGTGAACAGGGTCAAATCATGGGGATGTAGCGGGGAAACTTTAACTTCTCCTGATCCTATGGCAGCCTTCGTGAGCTGAACCCTTCAGGACCACACCGTCAACGGACACAGATGCTGATGGGATAGGGGCCAGCCACAGCTCAAAGGTGCTGAGAGCACAGAGAGAATGACGGAACTCTGTGCCACTAGCCCAGGACATTCTGACAGCGATGATAAGTCCCCGTCGGGGTGCAGGCTTGACTGATGTGTCCAGTCCAGAGAAGAGGCCCTGGACTGAGACATCCGCCTTTATCTTGTACAGGTCCCAAGGTTTCACATCTGAGTGACACGGACACTGTTCATCAGAACAAGGAGCCATAGGCAAGGAGACATTCTTGGGAGTTTATTAACAAAGTGAACATTATGTACAAATGATTACCACCTGTGCCGAGGCTATGCAACTAAATATTCTTAACATTCCTAAACCTGCTGCTATGTCATGGTGCTCCCCTGATATCCACAGTGGTGGTGGAGGCAGCATGCTAACTGCAACTCCCTGTCTGTGGTGACTTTGCCAGGCATCCTCTGGAGGGCTGAGACCTGGAGGGCCCCAGACTGCTTTCGGGCTCCTGCTGGGTGGCAGTGTCATCCACCTCAGCCTATGGAACTGGAGCTGCTGGGGTCACAGGAAGAGAAGATTTGGATGAGCCAGACAGTCCTGGAGTCACTTGGGTGGATGGCCCAAGGGCATCCAGCTACTGGCTCTCCTCCTTATGAGTTCCTGACGGTCCCTGACGGACTCCTTGAGGAGGAAGTGAAGTTGGAGTGAGATTGAGCTGCCGCTACCCTTCTCGCATTGACACTGTTGGATGGCACATTGCTTGTGCTCTGAGAACAGGATCATATCTTGGAGATGCAATGGAGAAACTTTAACTTCTCCTGATGCTATGGCATCCTTTGTGAGCTGAACCCTTCAGGATCACACTACCACCTGATACAGATGCTGATGAGATGGGAGCCAGCCACACCTCCAAAGGTGACTGCTACTCTGGCATCAGCGATGGATTTCAGCCCGTGCAGTGATGTCCTGTACCAAGGCCTCCATGGCAGCTGCCAGCCTACCAGTGTTGACTTCGGTGTGTTGGTTCCCTGAAGCTCCTGGGCTTGCCTTTGCAGTTCCAGCAACTGTGGTGTGTCCGAGTCCAAAGGCTCATCATCTGACACAGACTCAGGAGATTTCTTGTCTCTTGCTGTCCTTCGAGTGCTGGAAACCTGGAAAATCCCTGCCTCCACCTGCTGTGGATCAGACGGTGTGATGAACTCACCAGATTGTGACCCCCAGGCTACTCTAAAGCTATATCCCACCGAGGTGTGTGTCCCTGCGCTGGTGGAGGGTGTGGGTGAGGTGATGGATCTTCAATGATAGTTTCAGTAGATTCTTCTTCTGAGGTGTCTTTGGGTCTTGAGTCAAGGACCTGGGACATAGACTCCTTCAGCTGTTTCCCAGATGTACCTGCGAAAGCAAGGGGAGATAATTAATGCATGGCAGTGGCCTGTGAAACAGGACACATCACTCACAGCATGGTTGTCTGATGGATGTTCCACTGCTGGATCCTCACTTGGTTGAGCACCTCTGAAGGAAATCTCTGAGATGGTAGAAACTGTTGTTTCCATCAGAACGTCATGCAATTCCTATTTTTCAGAAGGGGAACGGAACATGTTCTGGGATTTATACACCAGTCAGCTTAACACTGGTGGTAAGAAAATTAAATGGAATCCCTACTAAAACAGAGAATAGAAGAACTATTTAAAGCAAAATATATAATAATAAATAGTCAGCATGGATTTCAAAAGGGAAAATCTTTTTTCATCAACCTTATTAGGTTTTAGATCAAAAGACCATAAGACATAGGAGCAGAAATTAGGCCATTCGACCCATCGAGTCTGCTCCGCCATTCAATCATGGCTGATAAGTTTCTCAACCCCATTCTCCCGCCTTCTCCCCGTAACCTTTGATTCCCTTACCAATCAAGAACCTATCTATTTTGATCTTAAATACACTCAATGACCTGGCCTCCACAGCCTTCTGTGGCAATGAATTCCATAGATTCACCACTCTCTAGCTAAAGAAGTTTCTCCTCATTCTCTGTTCTAAAAGGTCTTCCCTTTACTCTGAGGCTGTGCCCTCGGGTCCTAGTCTCTCCTACTAATAGAAACATCTTCCCCACATCCGCTCTATCCAGGCCTTTCAGTATTCCGTAATTTTCAATCAGATCCCCCCATATCCTTCTAAACTCCATCAAGTATAGACCCAGAGTCCTCAAACGTTCCTCATATGTTAAGCCTTTCATTCCTGGGATCGTTCTCGTGAACCTCCAGGGCCAGAACATCCTTCCTGAGATACGGGGCCCAAAATTGCTCACAATATTCTAAATATGGTCTGACCAGAGCCTTATAAAGACTCAGCAGCACACTGCTGCTTTTATATTCTAGTCCTCTTGAAATAAATAGCAACATTGCATTTGCCTTCCTAACTACCGACTCAACCTGCAAGTTAACCCTAAGAGAATCCTAGACTAGGACTCCCAAGTCCCTTTGCACTCCAGATTTCTGAATTCTCTCCCCATTTAGAAAATAGTCTATGCCTCTATTCTTCCTACCAAAGTGCATGATCTCACAATTCCCCACGTTGTATTCCATCTGCCACTTTTTTGCCCATTCTCCTAAGCTGTCCAAATCCTTCTGCGGCCTCCCTGCCTCCTGAATACTACCTGTCCCTCCACCTATCTTTGTATCATCTGCAAACTTAGCCAGGATGCCCTCAGTTCCTTCATCCAGATCATTAATGTATAAAGTGAAAAGTTGTGGTCCCAACACTGACCCCTGTGGAACTCCACTAGTCACCAGCCGCCATCCTGAGAAGGACCCCCTTATCCCCACTCTCTGCCAGACAGCCAATCTTCTATTCATGCTAGTACCTTACCTTTAACACCATGGGCTCTTATCTTTCTGAGCAGCCTCCTGTGCGGCACCTTGTCAAAGGCCTTCTGGAAGTCCAAGTAGATAACATCCATTGGCTCTCCTTTGTCTAACCTCCTCAAAGAATTCTAACAGACTTGTCAGGCATGACCATCCCTCGATGAAACCACGCTGACTTTGCCCTATTTTACCATGCACTTCGAAGTATTCTGAAATCTCATCCTTAATAATGGACTCTAAAATCTTACCAACGACCGAGGTCAGGCTAATTGGCCTGTAATTTCTGTCTTTTGCCTCACTCCCTTCTTAAACAGGAGGGTTACATTAGCGATTTTCCAGTCTTCTGGGACCCTCCCTGACTCCAGTGATTCCTGAAAGATCACCACTAACGCCTCCACTATCTCTTCAGCTATGTCCTTCAGAACTCTGGGGTGTAATCCATCTGGTCCAGGTGATTTATCCACCTTCAGACCTTTCAGTTTTCCTAGCACCTTCTCCTTGGTAATGGCCACCATACTCACCTCTGCCCCCAGACTCTCTTGAACTTTGGGGATGTTACTCTTATCTTCCACCGTGAAGACTGACGCAAAGTACCTATTCAGTTCGTCCGCCATTTCTTTGTTCCCCACTACTACTTCTCCAGCGTCATTTTCCAGTGGCCCAATATCCACTTTTGCCTCTCTCTTACCCTTTATATATCTAAAAAAACCTCTTGCAATCTTCTTTTATATTACTGGCTAGTTTACCCTCATATTTAATCTTCTCCCTCCTTATTTCTTTTTTAGTTGTCCTCTGTTGGTCTTTGTAGGCTTCCCAATCCCCTGGTTTCCCACTGCTCTTCACCACAATGTATGCTTTCTCTTTAGCTTTTATGCTGTCCCTGACTTCCCTTGTCAGCCATGGTTGCCTCGTCCTCCCTTTAGTATGCTTCTTCTTCCTAGGGATGAATTTTTGCTGTGTCTCCCAAATTACTCCCAGAAACTTCTGCCATTGCTTTTTCACTGTCTTTCCTGCTAGGCTCATCTCCCAGTCAATTCTGGCCAGCTCCTCCCTCATGCCTCTGTAGTTGCCTTTATTTAACAATAATACTGTTACATCTGATTCCAGCTTTTTCCTCTCAAATTGCAGGGTAAATTCTATCATATTATGGTCACTTCCTCCTAAGGGTTCATTTACCTTAAGCTCCCTAATCAAATCTGCCTCATTACACAACACTAAATCTAGAACAAAAACAAAAATACCTGGAAAAACTCAGCAGGTCTGGTAGCATCTGTGGAAGGGAGCACAGTTAATGTTTCGAGTCCTCATGACTCTTCAACAGAACTAAAGGAAAAATAGAAAAGGGGTGAAATGTAAGCTGGTTTAAGGTTGGGGGGGTGGTGGGGTAGTTGGGACAAGAGAGCTGGACAGAAGGCCAGTGATAGGTGGAGATAACCAAAAGGTGCCACAGACAAAAGGACAAAGAGGTGTTGAAGGTGGTGATATTATCTAAAGGAATGTGCTAATTAAGGGTAGAAAGCAGGACAAGCATGGTACAGATAGCCCTAGTGGGGGTGGGGAGGGGTGAAGGAATCGAAAAAGGCTATAAGGTAGAGATAAAACAATGGATGGAAATAAATTTACACATAATGGAAATAGGTGGGAAAAGAAAAATCTATATAAATTATTGGAAAAAACAAAAGGGAGGGCGAAAAATCAGAAAGGGGGTGGGGATGGTGGAGAGGGTTCATGATCTAAAATTGTTGAACTCAATATTCAGTCCGAAAGGCTGTAAAGTGCCTAGTCGGAAGATGAGGTGCTGTTCCTCCAGCTTGCGTTGAGCTTCACTGGAACAATGCAGCAAGTCAAGGACGGACATGTGGACATGAGAGCAGCATGGAGTGTTGAAATGGCAAGCAACAGGGAGGTCTGGGTAATGCGGACAGAACTAAGGTGTCCTGCAAAGCTTTCGATTTCCAGCATCCGCAGTTTTTTGCCTTTATCACTACATCTAGAATTGCCTGTTCCATAGTGGGCTCCACCACAAGCTGCTCCAAAATGCCATCTCGTAGACATTCCACAAATTCCTTTTCTTGGGATCCACTACCAACCTTATTTTCCCAGTCTACCTGCATATTGAAATCCCCCATGATCACTGTAACCTTGCCTTTCTTACATGCCTTTTCTATCTCCTGGTGTATCTTGTGCCCCACATCCTGACTACTGTTCGGAGGCCTGTACATAACTCCCATTATGGTTTTTTTTACCTTTGCGGTTCCTCAACTCTACCCACACAGATTCTACATCATCTGACCCTACGTCATTTCTTGCTATCGATTTAATTTCATTTCTTACTAACAAAGCAACCCCACCCCCTCTGCCAACCTGCCCATCTTTTCGATAGGATGTATATCCTTGGATATTTAGCTCCCAGTCCTGATCCCCTTGCAGCCATGTCTCCGTGAAGCCCACCACATCATACCTGCCAATTTCAATCTGTGCCACAAGCTCATTTACCTTATTTCATATACTGTGTGCTTTCAGATACAACACCTTCAGTCCTGTATTTCCCGTCCCCTTTCTCATTGTCATCCCTTTATCTGATGTGCTTGAAGTTGGATTCCTAGCCCTTTCCATACACTCTGTCCTATTTTGTGTTCTGGAGACTTTAATAGCCTCTCCTGGGCTCTCCTTTCTTTTCAGTTTTATCATAATTTTCCATGAAGTTGAATCCACCCCCCCCCCCCCCCACACACTAACCTGCTGCTTTGTTTCCCATTAGTTATACTTCTTGGAGTTTTACCCTTCCCTCCGTGCTCCCCCCCCACCACTTTCTAGTTTAAAATCCTGTTGGCCACCCTATTTACCCTTTTCGATAGAACATTGGTCCCAGATCGGTTCAGGTGGAGACCGTCCCATCGGTACAGATCCCTCCTGTTCCAATACTGATGCCAGTGCCCCATGAAATGGAACCCCTCTTTCCCACACCACTCCTTTAGCCACGTGTTTACTTCCCTTATTCTCGCGTCCCTATGCCAATTTGCACGTGGCTCAGGTAGTAATCCAGAGATTATAACCCTTGAGGACCCGTTCTTTAATTTTGTTCCTAGTTCTTAATAATCCCCATTATAATCCTGATAATTTTATGTGGAGGCAACAGAGATGGTCAACAATGGTAATGTAGTAGATGTAATTTATCTGGATTTTCAAAAGGCCTACAGTAAAATAGACTAATGATAAAGGTCACTGAATGTGGAGTCGGGACAAAGGGCAGAAAGAATTACTAATTTCAGTACAGAAAGCAGAGAATGGGAGTAAAAGGTGGCTACTCAGAGTGACAGAATGTGGGAAGTGGTGTGATTGGTAACCCTAATTTAGTGCAGAACTGTTCTGATCAATGATATACTCTTCATCTATTTATTTTAAAGAATAGACTTATATCATAAGTTATAAAATTATGGTTTTATAAATACTTCCCTACCTGGGGTAAATGGATTGTTGTTTGTCACCTAACTTAATGATTTTTTACTTTATTGTATAACTTCTTGTTTATTAATTTTTATAAAGAAAGGATATAAAATTAGACTTAGCCAGTGGAATATGAATTTACCAGCTACAATTGTCATTATCATTAGACTTTTTGGCACAGGAAAGCATCACTCTGATTATTTGACTGTAAGCACAATATGCTCCTTGTAAATAAAGATTATAAGACCAGTGGATTCAGATCACATCAAGGCCACTCCCCATGTAATAGCTGTTTTGAAATCTGGTTCAAAGGGATGGTGTAAATGCCCTGGAGGTGGTTCAGAAAGGGTTTACTAGACTGACACCTGGAATGGGTGGGTTGTCTTATGAGGAACGGTTGGACAGACTGGGCTTGTTTCCACTGGAGTTTAGGAGAGTGAGGGTTGACTTGATTGAAGTAGGGAAAATCCTGAACTGTCTTGACAAGATGGATCTGGAAAGGATATTTCCTCTTGTGAGTGAGCCCAGAACTAGGGGGCACTGTTTTAAAGTAAGGAGTCGCCCTTTTAGGACAGAGATGAGGAGAAATTTTCTCTCTCAGAGGGTTGTGTTTCTTTGGAGCTCTCTGCCTCAGAAGGCGGTGGAAGTGGGGTCATTGAATATTTTTAAGGCAGATGTAGATATTTTCAGGGGTAGATGGAAATTTGAAATTTGAAACACAAGCAGATCAGCCATGATCTTATTGAATAGCGGAGAAGACCCAAGGCTCTATTGAATGGCCTACTCCTGTTCCTATTATGTTCTTAAGTTGTTATGTTCTCATGCCCTGTACCCACCCCCCATGGCCCTTTATATCCCCTATGCCAACCTATGCCCCAGTATCCAACCCCCATGCCCCCACAAACCTTCCAAGCCAACCCATGCCATTTATCCACCTCCATAGCTTTTCATATCCTCCATGCCAACCTATGCTTCTGTACCCAACCCCATAGGTCTTTATAGGTGCAAACTCATGCCAACCCATGCCCCCTCATCCACACTCTTAGCCCATACACCTACTACGCCAACTGATCTAATGGGCAGACCTCAGGACTCATGAGATAAAATAAAGTTATATAACATAAAGTTTTATATGATAAATTTCTAAGTGTTTATTGCAGGCTTCACTATATTGAAAAAACACTCATTCATGAAAACCTATTTACTACATTTGCATTCCTTCAGCTAAATAAAGCCTTATAATAACAAACATTTCATTCAAGTGCATGATCCCTTATAACAACAAGCATTGGAATTTATAGTCCCACATCAAAGAATCTACAACCACTTGTAGCTGTCAATCAAACTGTGAAATGGCAAGCACCCTACTGTAATGATGGATGGTTGTAAAATCACTTATACACCACTAATTCAGTAATAGAAACCCTCAGACTTATGTCAACAGACAGGGTGAAATAGCAAGCAATCATTTTTTTTAGCACTCCAGACATTTTTTCAAATTTTTAAAGGGCTAGACTTTTAAATGCCTTGACAGCTACCTTTGATAGGTCCCTTTGACAGGTACTTCTGACAGGTCCAAATGAACTCGTCAGTAATGCGTTTATGCACATTTTACACACATTTAAGTCTACTTCCAAAGGACACCAGGCCTACCCCAAAGGACACCTAACCTATCCCAAAGGGCACCTTATCCCCTCAAATGTATCACTGGACCATATCCTAAGAGCTGAGGGCACAGACAGACACATTGCAGCGTATCATCGCTATACCGGAAACTTAGCTTAAGGAGCAAAAATGGCAGCTCAACATCCCTGGATATAGAGTTTTCAGGCAGGATAGGGAAGGGGATAAAAAAGGTTGGGGTGTAGCATTATTGATTAATGAATCAATTACGGATGTGTGGAGGGATATATACTAAATGAAGCATCAAATGAGGCCACATGGGTTGAGCGCAGAAATAAAAAAAATGGGCTGCCACATGGCTATGGAGTGTACAATAGACCCCCAAATAGTGGAAGGGAGTTAGAAGAGCAAGTATGTAGGCTGTTTTCTGAGTGCAAAAACAATAGGGTAATAATTGTTGCGGACTTCAACTACCCTAATATTGAACAGTATGAAGGGCACAGAGGGTGCAAAATTCCTGAACTGCATTCAAGAGAACTTTTTTAGCTGTCATGTAACAAACCTGATGAGAGGGGGCGCAATTCTAGATTTAGCCATAGGAAATGAAGCTGGGCAAGTGGATTAAGTAGCAGTGGGGGACCATTTTGGAGATAGTGACCTAATATAGTTAGATATAGCATCATTATGGAAAAACAAAAAGATAGAACAGGAGTAAAAGTTTTAAATTGGGGAAAATAAATTTTACCAAGCTGAGAGTTGAGCTGGCGAGAGTGGACTGGAAACAGCTATTAGAAGGAAAAACTGTGTCAGATCAATGGGAGGCATTCAAAAGTGAGATTCTACAGGCGCAGTGTAGACATGACCCCACAAAGAAAAAGGGTGGCACTGCCAAATCTAGAGCCCCTGGTTATCCTGAAGCATACAGGCCAAGATAAAGCAGAAAAAGAAAGCTTATGACAGTCACAAAAGACTTAATATTGTAGAAAGCCTAGAGGAGTATAGAAAATACAGAGGTGAAGTAAAAATGAAAATTAGGAAAACAAAGGGAGGATATGAAAATATATTGGCAAGTAAAATCAAAGAAAATCCTAAGATATTTTCCCAGTACGTTAAGAGCAAGAGAATAATTAAGAAAAAGGTAAGGCCTATCAGAGATGTACAGGGTAACATGTGGGTTGATGTAGAAGATGTGGGCAGGGTTCTCAATGAGTACTTTGTCTCTGTCTTCACTAAGGAGAGGGATGATGCAGACATTCTAGTTAAAGAGGAGGAACTTGAAATATTAGATACTAATTAGATAATAAATATTGAAATATTAGATACAAGATTAGTGAGAAAGGAAGTACTGGAGGGACTGCATCCTTGAAGGTGGATAAATCACCAGGGTGGATGCTCTGAGAATAATTTTCCAATCTTCACTAGATACAGGTGAGGTCTCAGGATCGGTGACTGGCAAATGTTATACCATTATTTAAAAAGGGTGCAAAAGGTAGGCCAGAAAATTATAGGCCTGTCAGTCCAGACATGGGCAAATTATTGGAAACAATTCTGAGAGACAGGATAAACTGTCACTTAGAAAGGCATGGGTTGATCAGGGATAGTCAGCATGGTTTTGTTAGGGGAAAATTGCATCTTACTAGCATAATAGAAATTTTTGAGGAAGAAACAAGGAGGATTGATGAGGGTAGTGTAGTGGATGTTATCTACATGGATTTCAGTAAGGCATTTGACAAGGTCCCACATGGCAGACTGGTCAGGAAAATTAAATCTTATGGGATATAGGGGAAGTTGGCAGGTTGGATCCAAAATTGGCTCAGTGAAAAGAAACAAAGGGTAATGGCTGATGGATGTTTTTGTGAATGGAAATGGTTTCCAGTGATGTTCCACAGGGCGCAGTATTGGGGCCCTTGCTGTCTGTTGTATATATTAATGATTTAGGCTCAAATGTGGGAGACATGACTGGGAAATTTGCAGATGATGCAAAGATTGGCTGTGTAGTTGATAGTGATGAGGATAACTGTTGACTCCAGAATGATATCAATGGTTTGGTTGAGTGGGCAGAGGACCGACAAATGGAATTCAATCCAGAAAAGTGTGAGGTACTACATTTGAAGAAGGCAAACAAAGCAAGAGAATACTCAATAAATGGGAAGTTATTGAGAAGGGTTGAGGAAGTGAGATACCTTGGATGTTGTGATCTTGGATGGTTGTGAAATCATTCATGCACCGCTAATCCAATAATAGAAACCCTCAGACTTATGTCAACAGACAGAGTGAAATAGCAAGCAATCAGGTCCTTGAAGGTGGCAGGACAGGTGGATAAGCTGGTCAAGAAAGCATATGGAATGCTTTCCTTAATTGGGCGAGGTATTGAACACAAAAGCAGGGATGTAATGATGGAACTGTATAAAATGCTGTTCGGCCACAGCTGAAATTTTGTGTATAGTTCTGGTCACTACATTACAGGAAGGACATAATTGCTTTAGAGGGAGTTTAGAGGGATTTCCTTGTGGGGTTCACATTGCAATATGCAACAAATTATAGGAGGACAATAATAAACTTGCAGAGTGGCCAGATAATTGTGAATAAAGTACAACACAGATAAGCGTGAGCTAGTACACTTTGTTAGGAAGAATAGGGGGTCACTTATTACTAAGAAGGTGCTAGTGTAGGTGGGGAGAGAAATGAAGCGATCTCAGAGTACAAATGCATCAATCACTGAAAATTGCATCACAGGTTAGCAAGGTCATTAAAAAGGCAAATCAAGCATTAAGTTTTATTTTTAGAGGGATAAAATTGAAAAGTAAGGAAGTTATACTGAAGCTGTATCGAACCTTGGTTAGACCATAGTACTGTGTGTAGTTCTGGTCACCATATTATAACAAGGTTATAGAGGCACTGGAGAGGGGACAGAGAAGATTTACAAGGATGATGCCAGAAATGTGTGGGTATACGTATCAAGAAAGGATTGACAGGTTGGGTCTCTTCTTTATTGAAATAGAAGGTTGGGGTCATCTAATACACATCTTTAAAATTATGAAATGTTTTGGTATAGTGAATATATAGAGTATGTTTCCTCTTGCAGGTAAGGGCATAAGCAGAGACTTTCAATATAAAATGGTCACCCAGAAATCTAATAAGGAATTCAGAAGAAATTCCTTCACCCAAAGAGTGGTAAGAATGTGAAACTCACTAACAGAAGGAGCGGTTGAAGTGAATAGTATTGATGCATTTAAGGGAAACTAGTTTAGCATATGAGAGAGAAGGGAATAGAGGGTTATGATGTTAGGCTAGATGAAAGAAGATGGGTGGAGGCTCGTGTGGAGCGTAAGCACCGACATGGACTGGTTGGGCCGAATGGCTTGTTTCAGTGCTGTATATCCTATGTAAAGCATGAAAGGATCTGTGTAAAGAATATGGTATGGTTTTGAGAATCAAATCTAGTTTAGGTTGATAATACCTTGGACAAGTGCGAATATTTTCAATCATTGAAGGCTTCTATAGAAAAAAGTTGAGCCCCTTTGTCTTCCAGTATAAACAGAATATATTTGGTACAATATTGCTACCTATGCATAAGGATCACGTGACAACAATCCCAAAATTGATAAATTCTGAGAAAGTCACCTGATATGAACTATACTTTGAGAGGTATAAATAAGTACCAATTTAAGTACTTCATTGACATTCAGGTTGACTCTGATAGGTATCGTACCTGTGAGTATATGGATGTATAACCATGTACATATTAATATTAGTAAATCCAACACCAAATGTATTTATCGCTGATGTCTGAGCCTATATAATTTGGATTAATTGATTTTGCAATCTAGCACTCAATTCTTGATGTAAAATTATGCTTACAACCTTGTGACAAAGAGGTGAAAGTACTACTAAGCCAACATTCGGAATTGATCAAAACAAAAAACAAAAAACTGCAGATGCTGGAAATACAAAACAAAAACAGAATTACCTGGAAAAACTCAGCAGGTCTGGCAGCATCGGCAGAGAAGAAAAGAGTTGACGTTTCGAGTCCTCATGACCCTTCGACAGAACTAGGCGAATCCCAGGAAGGGGTGAAATATAAGCTGGTTTAAGGTGGTGGGGGGGTGGGGTTGGATGGGGGGAGAGAAGTGGAGGGGGGTGGTGTGGTTGTAGGCAAAAGCAGTGATAGAAGCAGATCATCAAAAGATGTCACAGACAGCAAAACAAAAGAACACATAGGTGTCAAAATTGGTGATATTATCTAAACGAATGTGCTAATTAAGAATGGATGGTAGGACACTCAAGGTATAGCTCTAGTGGGGGTGGGGAGAGCATAAAAGATTTAAAAATATTTTAAAATAATGGAAATAGGTGGAAAAAAGAAAAAAGAAAAATCTATATAATTTATTGGAAAAAAACAAAAGGAAGGGGGAAGAAACAGAAAGGGGGTGGGGATGGAGGGGGGAGGTCAAGACCTAAAGTTGTTGAATTCAATATTCAGTCCGGAAGGCTGTAAAGTGCCTAGTCGGAAGATGAGGTGTTGTTCCTCCAGTTTGCGTTGGGCTTCACTGGAACAATGCAGCAAGCCAAGTACAGACATGTGGGCAAGAGAGCAGGGTGGAGTGTTGAAATGGCAAGCGACAGGGAGGTTTGGGTCATTCTTGTGGACAGACCGCAGGTGTTCTGCAAAGCGGTCGCCAGTTCCTTCGCCTCCGTCGCATCTGTTCCGATGATGCTACCTTCAAAAACAATTCCTCTGACATGTCCTCCTTCTTCCTTAACCGAGGTTTTCCACCCACGGTCATTGACAGGGCCCTCAACCGTGTCCGGCCCATCTCCCGCGCATCCGCCCTCACGCCTTCTCCTCCATCCCAGAAACATGATAGGGTCCCCCTTGTCCTCACTTATCACCCCACCAGCCTCCGCATTCAAAGGATCATCCTCCACCATTTCCGCCAACTCCAGCATGATGCCACTACCAAACACATCTTCCCTTCACCCCCACTGTCGGCATTCCGTAGGGATCATTCCCTCCGGGACACCCTGGTCCACTCCTCCATCATCCCCTACTCCTCAACCCCCACCTATGGCACCACCCCATGTCCACGCAAAAGATGTAACACCTGCCCCTTCACTTCCACTCTCCTCACCGTCCAAGGGCCAAAACACTCTTTTCAAGTGAAGCAACATTTCACTTGCATTTCCCCCAACTTAGTCTACTGCATTCGTTGCTCCCAATGCGGTCTCCTCTACATTGGAGAGACCAAACGTAAACTAGGCCAACAACACTGTGATAACTGTGTCAATAAAAGCAGCTTTGCCTGAGGCAAGCCTTGTGTAAACTAAAGAAGACAGGACCATTCATGCTTCAGGCTAAAACCAACTGCATTCCACTTTCTATTTGTTGTTACTTGCTTCACAAAGCAACCCTCACACTGCTTCACTTTTGTTTAAATTTAGAAAAAAACTGAACAGTGGGCTGTCTCAGATTACCAAAAGTTTGATGGAAGAATTTCTCCAGGTGTAAAGTAGGGAAAATTGTTAATTCTATCAATTTTTTGATATGTTATTAGAGGACACTTTATATGAGTTTAAAAAACACATTGTCTGATTAATTGCAGCAGAAATATTGTGGCCCAAAAAGTAATTGCTATACAAAATAAGTTTCAGCTACATTTCAGTGAGGGTCATTAGTTCTAGTTTTGTCCATTTGTATTCAGATGTTAATTGTGGAGAATATTAGCTGATGCATGGGCCAAACCCTTTGGCAATTAAAATAAAATTCTTTCATGGGATGTGGGCGTTGCTGGAAAGGCCAGCTTTTGCTGCCCATCCCTAATTACTCGTGAACTGAGTGGCTTGCCACATCACTTAGGAGGGCAGTTAAGAGTCAACCACATTGCTGTGGGTCTGGAATCACATCTAGGCCAGGCCAGGTAAGGACTACAGATTTCCTTCCCTAAAGGGCTTTAGTGAACCAGAAGGGTTTTTATAATAATCTGTGGTAATTATGGTTTTATGTAATGTGTAGTATATCTTTAAGAAGGATGTTATAAAGGAATATCACATGATCTCCTGTAACCAATAGAGGAGTAGCGCAGGCTACTTCAGTAGTCGGTAGTCTGGATTAGAAGCAGATTTATGGAGATAGAGTTTGGTGTAGCAGCACACTTTTGTAGCTTCCGAGTTCCTTGTAAATAAACAGAATGTGTTCCACCGAAGAAGTGTCTGCTGATCAACTCTATCTATAGTACCAACTCAGCTACCCCACAAAAAGTGTGCAACTGGGGTTCACAAGCCCCAACAAACTGGTGATGAGGATAAAGCAAGGATAAAACAAGGATAAAGCGAAGGCCTAGCAAATTTGTGATGAGGATGTAACAAACTGGAGACAAGGTAAAAGCAAGGAAAAAACAAGGATAGAAGGAAGATACAATGAACTAGTGTTGAATGTAAAATCGCTTAACAAAAGAGATCGAGAGAAATGAAATCCGGCTGTACCTCGCACAGTAATCGTAAGTAGAATTTCCAAATCTTCAAAGCAATCCCCTCATGGAGTGCCACAATTCAGAAGAATTGATCCTTTTGATCCAGCCACAGACGATTGGTCTCATTAAATTGAGTGCCTCTAAGCGAACGAGATTACGGGGGAAGAGAAGAGGCGGGCGATCCTCTTATCTACATGTGGGAATAAAGCCTACAGCTTAATTCGAAGTTTGATGGCACCCAGTGCCCTTGATTCAAAACATTTTGATCAATTGGTGGTTCTCGTGAAGGGTTATTACCATCCAAAGCCCTTGTTAATGATACAACGTTTCAAGTTTAATCCAAGGAGACAATTGCTTGTTATGTGGCAAGTTTGAAACAGTTAACAGAACATTGCGAGTTTGGTACATCTTTAAACGATATGCTCAGAGATTATTTAGTGTGCGGTATGAATGAGGACATGATTCAGGAGAGATTACTGTCCGAAACAAATTTGGATTTTAAGAAGGCGCGAGAGATAGCATTGGCCGTGGAAAGTGCAGTAAGGGATTCAAAAGCCGTACAGGGAGCGCAAAATTGTGCCATCCTCCATGTTAGAACAAAGAACAAAGAAAAGTACAGCACAGGAACAGGCCCTTTGGCCCTCCAAGCCTGCGCCAATCATATTGCCCGTCAACTGTTGGGTGGGAAGCCCCAGCCAAAAAGGGCATGAAACTGCAAGACTCTGCTGAGAAGCAGGAAACAGCCACCACTAGCAGGAAAATTAAAAAGAAATGACTTAGCAGCGAAAACAAAGATTAATTGCAGCAGAGGTGCAGACCAGTCTTATAACGATTGGCAGTTCAAAAGAATCAAATATTTTTATTGTCATTGAAATGGACACATAATGAGACAGTGCAAGGAAAGAATCAGGCAGACTTTTAAACAAAAGAGAAAACACCATGAAATTTACAGTGTAGAAGAGCCTGAAGCAACAAATTCTGATATTTATTCATTATTTAATTTGAAGATTGGAAAGACAGAACCAATATATGTAACTGTGAAGATAAACGGCAGAATATAAATATTAGAATGGATGTGGAGCTACTAAAAAAATATGCCTCAGTCTTCAAGGATGAACTTGGGAAGATCCAGGGGTTGCAAACAAAAATTCATGTGGATCCAGAGGCAACCCTGCGATCCATGAAGGCGAGACCAGTGCCTTGTGCATTGCCGGAAAAGGTCAACCGAACTGGACAGATTAGAGAAACTGGGTGTTATACAGTGCAGTTCTCAGAATGGGCCGCACCAATAGTCTCCGTACTTAAACCCGACAAAAGTGCCCAAATTTACGGAGACTACAAATTGACAGTTAATTAAGTAGCTAAGCTAGACAGACACCGCTTACCAAAAACGAAAACCTGTATGCCAAGTTGGCAGGTGGAACTGCCTACATGAAGCTTGATATGAGTTGTGCTTATCAACAATTAAAGTTAGATAAAGCCTCCAGGGAATTTTTCACAATTAATACCCACAAGGGGTTGTACCAATATACTTGATTGTCTTTCGGTGTCTCCTCAGCTTGTGCCATCTTCCAGAGAACAAGGGAAAGTTTACTGCAGAGACTACCCCATTTTGAAGTTTACTTAGATGATATTCTGGTGAAAAGTACACCTTCCAAGTGAGGGAGGTAATCTATTTGGGACACTGGGTAGATTCACAGGGCCTCTACCCAGTTGAGGAGAAAGTGAGGGCCATAAAAGAAGCACCTGCGTCAAAGAATGCCTCTGAGCTCAAATGATTCCTTGGGAATGATCAATTATTTTGGGTGGTTCTTACCCAATTTGTCTACACAACTGGCACCCTTGCATTATCTACTCAAGAAGAACCAACGTTGGTCTTGGGAGGCACCCCAGAAAGAAGCTTTCATTAAGGTGAAACAATTGTTGCACTTGTCCAACCTATTAGTACATTATGACCAGGTGAAAGAATTGGTTTTGACATGTGACGCATCTCCCTATGGAGTGAAGCAGTGCTCACCCATTGGGTGGACGATGGCATGGAATGGCCTATAGAATGTGTGTCAAGAACACTCACCACAGCAGAAAAGGGATACTCACAGATAGAAAAAGAAGGCCTGTCAATCACCTTTGGTGTTAAGAAATTTCACCAGTGCTTAAATGGCCATCATTTTACTATCATTTCTGAGCACAGCCATTGCTAGGATTGTTGAGTGAGGACAAGGCTATACCACCCATAGCCTCAGCAAGAATACAATGATGGACTTTAATCTCAGCAGCATACAAGTATACTTTTGTACACTGGCCTGGAAATCAAATTGCAAATGCCACTTAGTCATTTGTCTTTACAAGAAAGTGATGAGGATGTCCCAGTTCCACAATAACTTGTGTTATTGTTAAATTTCTAGATTCATCGGCAGTATGTGTTAGACTGGACAAGTAGGGACCTAGTCCTATTTCAAGTATCAGAACAAGTGCTTCATGTTTGATCACAAGAAGCTGTATCAGATGACATGAACTGTACTTTAACAGAAGACATGAAATGACCAGCCAGGATGGTATCTTATTGTGGGGAGCACGAATGTTAGTTCCTCCAAAGGAAAGAAAGCCATTGTTAATTGAACTACATGGTGCACATCGAGGAGAAATAGAAAGCTTAGTGAAGAATTGTGTGCAGTGTCAACAATTGCAAAAGTTACCTTCAACAACTCTGTTGCACCCTTGGAGTGGCCAGGAAGACCATGGGTATGATTACACATTGACAATGTGGTACCTTTCATGGTAACAATGTTTCTGCTCATTGTTGATGCCCAGTTAAACTGGATGGACATATATGAGGTGAAGTCACCAATGTCTTCTGCTGCAATTGAGAAGCTAGGTTAAAGTTTTGCAATTAATGGACTACCAGAAGTAGTTGTTTCTGATAACACATGGCATTTATGAGTGCTCAGTTTCAGTGGTTTATCAACTTCAATGCTATCACTCGTAAAAACTTCACTGTACCACCCTTCCTCAAATGGATGGGCCGAAAGGGCAGTTCAAATATTCAAGTCAGGCATGAAAAGGTTAACTGGAGATTCCCTAGTAACCAAGCTAGCATGCTTTCTTTTTCATTATAGGACTACCCCTCACACAAAAATATGTGTCACAGCTGCCGAATTATTGATGAAATGCTGTTTCAGGATGAGATTGAGCTTAATAGTGCTGAATTTAGGGGGGATGTTGAAATTGATCAGGGAAGTCAGAAAACTAGATATGACTGGCATAATTATGAGAAGAAATTTACCATGGGAGAGATGGTATATGTGAAGAACTTTGGAGAAGGATCAAAGTGGTTACTGAGTGAAATAAGTGCAGTGACTGGACCTCTATCTTACCACGTGGAGGTGGAATGCTGAGTCATGCGGAGACATTTGGATCATCTAAGGTAGAGAGAAACAAATCAGCAAGAAATTATTCCACCAGTGTTCACGACTGGGTCAATGTTTCCTATTGAGAGAACTCAATCTAGTACAGATGTGTCTGATGTGTCAGATGTACTTACAAGAGTTGAAGAAACAGATTTGCAGGTGCCCACATAAGAACCTGATGTTCAGACAATTCCAGAAAATGAGGTTCCTAACAAAGCATCTGTAGTTATAGAGCTGAGATGTTCTAAATGCCAAAGGGAACACCCAGAAAGACTGAATTTGTAAATTATTGATCTGTGTAAATAATTTGTTATTTTGAGAAAATTGTAATTGTAAATGTAAAATGTGTTCCTGAGTAAAGGGGGAGGGACGTGGTAATTATTGTTTTATGTAATGTGCAGCATACCTTTAAGAAGGATGTTATAAAGGAAGATCACATGATCTCCTCTAACCAATAGAGAAGTGGCACAGACTACCTCAGTAGTTCGAAGCAGCTGAAGTATGGAGATAGAATTTAGTGTAGAAGCACACTTGTATAGCTGCTGAGTACCTTATAAATAGACAGAATGTGTTCAACCTAAGAAGTGCCTGCTGATCAACTCTATCTATTGTACCAACTCAGCCATCCCACAACAAGCATACAACTGGGATTCACAAGTATCAACACAATCAATGATAGATAAGTGGTCACCATTATTGAGCCTAGCTTTCAATTCCAAATTTATTAATTGAATTTAAATTCCACCAGCTGCCAAGGTGGGATTTGAGCCCATTTCCCCAGAGCAGAGCCCACTGGATTACTAGGCCGATGATTTCCACTACTCCACCATCTTCCCCCTAAGTATGAATGAAGTATGAATATTTGCACACTTGGGAAGCAGGCGGGACCAGCACAGGCTCCACTGGCCAAACGACGACTGCCAAGGTCATCAAGGCTAACAAGACAGCAGAATCAGCAGGCTGACTTCAATGCCGCTGCCAGTGAAGGAGGTTGTGGGGTGGGGGGGGGGGGGCACCAAGATGTAGCACTCACAAATCTAAGTTTAAGGCATCATGTGCACAATAAGGATTGGTCACCGGAGATATTCTGTTTTGCAAAGTTTTGTTTATTTTAACTGGTCTGGGTTTGAAGACCAGAGAAGGTTCTGTTAATTCGTTTTGACTGTAATCATGAGATAAATTTTCTTTTGTCGTAATGGCCTGAGTATGCTTCAGCTTTTTTATTGTGATGCAGGGTGCACCAGTATGTAATGCTGGACATGGATGGCTTGAAACTTTATTACACAGGCACTGAGTGGACTTTGGGGTCAAAGGAAAGGGTCATTTCGGGCATCTGGGATGGAAGTGGCAGCCCTGGCATGAGGCGGTAGTGCTTATTTGGTAACCCAGCTGAAGGAGCATTGGATCAAGGCGTCCTTGGTGTCCCTGCCTCCCTGGAGGTTACTGAGGTCTGCCTCCACATGCTCAGCATTCTCCTCACTGTATTCCTCTTCTGACTTACTCCTGGCTCATCATCTGTGTTCTGTACAGCTACATCAACATCCTTTTCCTCCCGTGGGAGAGCGCAGGATGCAACCACAATCAGTGACACCTGCTCTGGGGGGTATTGTGGGGCTGCTTCTGAATGGTCCAGACATCAGAAGAGAATCTTCAGAAGACCTATGATCTTCTCTACCACTGCCCATGTGGAGGCATGACTCCTATTATTACGCTGTTCTGCCTCTGTTCTTGGGTGGCGGAGAAGCGTCATAAGCCAACTTTTCAAGGGATAGCCCTTGTCACCCAGCAGCCATCCATCCAGCACTGAAGAGCTTCGGCATCTACATCAGCGTGTCCACTTCCTAAAACTATCTTTTTTTCTGTTTTTCAAAATGGACAATTGTTGGATGGATAAAATGGCTCCAGCTGACCACATGATGGTAGTTCTGGAAACTCCTGAGCATTTAAATATGAACATAGGTCAACACATCAAGCCTCCTGGAATGTAATAGGACCTGAAACCACACTATCACACTCTAGCCAACTTAACACAAAGGATTCATGGATGATACATCTGTACCAGCCAGCTCTGGACAAAGGCAGAGTTGTTTGGGACTTGTCATCTTCAATGTTATGCTAATGGTTCTTCAGTTACCTGCACAAAACACAATGGTCTTTAACAAGTGTGCCTCGTTAACTCGACCTCAAACCACCCTGTCACATAACTCAGATTCGAGCTGTTTGAATTTCTTTATGTAGACAGTCTTTGAATTTAAATTTCAGTTGCAGTTTCACCTCAGAAGAGAAAACCAGACAGCAGGCTAACAGCCTGCCTTTGACCTCCATCTCTCTTCCAGATAGGACCCTGTATTTCGCCTACAGAGCGAACTAGCGCACAGATACATGAATAATTTGCTGCATCTTCCACACACTCAACCTGCAACCCAGTTCCTTGGACCAAGACCAGGACTACTGCCAGGCAAAGCGACCTGAAAGAACAATCATTGGACATTGACTTATTGGACATTGGACTCACATGAAACCATAATTCTTACTTTTATTGTGGTCTTTGCCCTGAACCTCTTTCTTTCCCTTATTCCTCTTTTATTGTATGAATGCAAAAGGGGCAACATTGCAAAACCCCTTCCTGCGTTTTGTGCGTGTGTAAAGTAAACTACCCCTCTTATTTTACCTTATCTTGAGTTTGCTGTAGGGTTATTAATAGAGGATTGAGTAACTCCAAAACTGAAGGATTGGAGAAAATATGCCACCACTTATAAAGGGGGAAATCAAAAATTTGTTTACTGATGGGTAGTGAGAGGAGAAATCAGGGCTGTTTAAATTAATCCCCCTTGGGAGTGTAACACAAGATAAAATCATATTGGAGTCTAAAGAATAGCTAATCAGCATTTCTACCTGGATACAAAGCCCATGTGATTTATGTTGCCACAGAGATGGGCTTTGAGAGGGGAAGGGTCCACAGGAAACCATTTGTAGGATCAGTTTACAGGCTGTCCTAAAAATATCCCTGAAACTCACAAACAGGGCAGTCTGCCAGGATCCGAGAGAGAGAGGGAGAAGATAACGGTGGCAAGTCTCTATAGTTCACACACAAGAATGCGGGTGGAAGCTCATACTCAGGTTGAAAAGACTAAATTCATGAGGATTTGAAACAAGGTTGGAAGCTTGACCTAGAGAGAGAATCTCCAATAACACTCCCACCATCAAACATGGTTCAGGGGTTAAAATTTACCAGCCCGAGAAAGGAAAATAATGGAGGTAAATCTTCAGGAGCTAATAATCATATTGAACTGGTGTCATGACAGCAGGTCATAGCTCCAAATTACATACAGGTATATTGAACTTTTAAGTAAGTTGTCCTTTTAAAAAAGGACATACAAGCAAAAGCTGGCTGAGACTGTAAAGTAATCCATGCTGTAAAATTTCAATGTGGATTACACGTGACCAACTAGTCCAGAGAATGAAATGTTGCGCCTAAAAGGGTGTCAAGGCCTACTTCAGACAGAGACACTTCAAAGGAAGAGATGCAATGCAAAAACTGAACTGTAACCTCCTGTAGTTGCTGAGATAATGGAGATTGATTACCATCTCAGCAGACACCATCTCCTGTTGAGTTATATCCCAGTCTGTTGACATGATCTGAGTTGAAAGAAAGTGGATCTGGGCGAAAGGCATGTTTGTTTTCCCCTTCCAGGAATACACAAGAAAAGGGGTTAAAAGCCAACTGCTACCCAGTCGGGTGTTCTAGTTCTACTATGCAAGTGTGTGCTGTGAAAGTCTTAGCCATTGATCATCAACTAGGCATCCCGGCGCTTGGAGGTAAAAAAGCCTCACTTTCCTCTCTGATTGCTGGAAGCAAGTCACAAGTCAGCAAAGCCACAGTTGAAAAGGAAACAGGACAATTCCTTTCAGCTAACCTGCAGAACCAAGAATCTCCAAACCAACTGCTGAACTGTCCAAAGTCAGCTCTACCGGAATGATCCAACCTAACGGCTGCAATGTTTCAGCATCACAGACAACCTCACGGACAATCCAAAGACTGATTTGTATATCTTTTTAAAAATTTTATTTTTAGATTCACTTCTCATTTCTAATTAATGAGTATTTGTGTTGCATTTTTATTACTTTTTCTTGCGTTTTGGTAACTAATAAACTCACTCTTTCTTTGGCTTAAGAAAGCCTGGTTAAGTTGATTCCTTTTAAAACGTAAATATATTTGGACTGGGAAAGGAATCCATGAGGGATGGGGTCCTTTTTAAATTAACCTTGTTGCAACCAACTCAGGGGGTTGAATAAAGACGGGGAGCCAACTCATTCCTCCTCACCCAGGGGTATAACAATTGGGGGGACCTCGCTGGGGACCGGTTGTAACAAATTGAGGGCTCTGTGTTGGAATTGTTCACATTATTCCAAAATAATTAGAGCAGGGAAAGCAAGTTGTTTCTTTGAAACCAATTTTTAAAACTGCAAAAAGGCTTTCTTGATTCTGTATTATTAAAGTGTAGAAATGTCCCCATTTGATGCCAATGATTTTCTAGGTGAATTAGGAGAAGTTACTTTTGAGGATTTAAAAGTTCAGTCCCCCGAATAGTTAAAAGATTTAACGAGGCACTTAGGATTAGAATTTCACCCAAAAGCCAGAAAACTTGAAATATGAAAAGGGGTGGCCAAATGTCTCCATGTGGAAATTGAGGATGATGAAATGGATAGAGTAGAGGTAGAGAGATTAAAATTGGAGCAGTAGAAATTAGAATTTCAGGAAGGGAAAAGGAAAGAGAGAGAGAAAGAGGGAAAGAGGAAAAACAGGAAAGGGCCTGGAGAGAAGAGAGAGAGGGAAAGGGAGTTTAAACTAAATCAGCTCGAGCTGAGGGGCAGGAATCCTACTGTGTCCCTACTAGCTCAGACTTAAGGGCTGAGGCAACCCGGTTTGCTCATTTAATCCCTAAGTTTGATGAAGCAGAGGTGGAATCCTTCTTTATCTCATCTGAGCGGTCAGCACAGCAGTTAAAGTGACCCGTCCAACCTTGGTCCCTATTAGTGCAGAGTAAACTTTCAGGGAAAGCTCACGAGGTTTACTCCCACTTGCCTGAGGAAAATGTCACTGACTAAGAGGCAGCAAAAAGGACAATTACCAGTTAGTGCCGGAGGTGTACTGTCAGAAATTCTATACCCTCAGGAAAAGGCCTGACCAGACATAAGCAACTTGTTTTTTACCAGTGGGTCCGGGCCCTTAAAACAGAAGCTACTTACAAACACCCCTGTGAAATAATTCTCCTTGAGGAGTTTAAAATCTCCATTCCCTTCCCAATACGAACACACCTAGAGGAGCAGAGGGTAACAGGGGCCAGGCAGGCAGCTACACTGGCTGATGATTATGAACTGATCCAGAAACCCTTGTTCCACAAGCGACCCTCCCCTAGTCACCCCCAACCAACTGGAAAGGATAGAGGTGGAGAGAGTGATAGGACACTGACCACCCATGGGAGAGAAGGAAATGCTGGGGGCTCTCCTCAGGACAGAAAGGGCGGAGCTGAGATGAAAAATGAGGCCAAGAAGCCTGTGTGTTTTAACTGCCAAAAGGTAGGGCACGTCCAGGCCAACTGCTGGGGGTTATGGGAAAAATTAATGGGATTTACCGCTGCAGTGAATGGGAGTCAGTCAGAGAGCATAGCAGACCAGGCTATGGCTCTGACTGCGGCTGTGAATCCCTGTAGAGGCACTCCTGAGAGTGCAGGTGAGGTTAAACAAATCCCTGATAGTTACAAGGATTTTGTATCACAGGAAGGGTGGCCACATTTCCCCAGGGTGAGGCGAGTAAGTCTGTAGTGATACTGAGGGATACAGGGGCCAGCCAGACCCTACTGCTGGGAAAAAGCATGATCTTCCCACCAGAGGGTGCAGTAAGTGTTGGCAAAGGGCATTGAAGAAGGGTACATGCCCATCACCTTATACTGGGTGCACCTGGTATGCGATCTTGTGTCAGGACCAGTGACCACAGGAGTTGTCCCCAGTTTGCCTGTGGACAGGGTCAACCTGCTCCTCGGCAAGGACCTGGCACGATCAAAGGTAATAGCATCCTCAGTGGTCTCAGAGAAACCCACTGAGGTCAGGGAGGCAGACAGAACAGCTGCTGAAGAAAGTGCCTGGCATTTTCCCTGACTGTAGTAACACGTTTTATGGCCAGACAACCTTTGTCAGTAGAGGCTGAAATGGCACTGCAAACAGAAAACCCTAAGGTCTAGTTATCTAAAACCTTTATCAGGAGTCTAGAAGACCCTAAGGGGATAATAAATAGATAACAAAATAGCAATGGCCCAGCAAGCTGTCCCACTGTTAAAAACATCGGGCAGAACTTTCCCAGGTTTGCACTAAGTGCGGTAGCAGACGGATAAAACGATGTTTTACCTGCTGGCTGCAATGGCGGGTTTTCACGCCGTATTGTCCCAAACCCCCCACATTATTTAAGCACTCCTGGGAAACATACCATTTCCATGGCGAGGGGGGCCTCATTTGCCCGCCTGCCATCACCCCGCCGCTGCATCACGCCGGGCGCCATATTTAAAGTGCAGTCTAATGCACACCTCTCAGTGCTTCCAGACCACGACTGCTGCAAAGAAGACATGGCCCTGAAAGGCAAAAAGACTGCAGCCCTCAGGTTCAGCAACGTGTCACTGCAACGCCTTTTGTATGTTGTGGAGTCCTGTCGGGATGCCCTATAAACCCCCGCTCTGGCCGCAGGATGGGCAGCAACCTCACTAATCCGGTTTGAGAGGCGATGGCAGCGGTGGTCAGCGCCAACATCCTTAAAAAGAGGACAGCCACCCAGTGTCGCAAGAGGATGAGTGATCTTCTCCGTTCTGCCAGGGTAAGTCCACTTTTTTCATCACTCTGAACTCGCACACTCACAAACCCATCACACATCCACAGGGATCTCATTCACTGCCAGCTCCTGGGATATAACCATTCACTCTCTCACATTCACCGTCATTGTCCTCATCCTGTCTATGGGACCACTCACCACCCACATCGGCCAGGCATGCTTATCATCTGGCCTGGCAGGCGTCCTCCTTACACTCTCTCCATCTTTATTCATGTAAGACAAGTTGGTGCACAACAAGAAGGAGAGGCCACAGACTGGTGCAGGAATGCCTGAAATCAAGGTCCTCACAGACTTTGAAAACAGAGCCATCCAGCTGGCCAGCGACGATCTGGACCAATCCTGTGCTGATGGTGAGGTCGGCTCTGCCAAGTGAAGGTCCAGAAATGCAACATACATCAGATAACCATGTTGTGAGTGATGTGATGTTTCACAGGCAACTACCATGCACTAATTAACTCCACTTGCTTCCACAGGCACATCCAGGAAACAGTCAATGGAGTCCATGACCCAAGGCCTCCAATAAAGCCCTGAAGAAACCTCTGAAGAGGAGTCTGAAGGCACCCTCCCTGAGGTCCCGTCACAGCGCAGAGACACACACCTCGGTGGGATCGAGCACATCGCACTGTCTGATCCACAGCAGTTGGCGTCAGGGATCTCCTTGGTGTCCGGCACTCAGAGGACTGCTGGAGAGCCGAAATTTGCTGAGTCTGAGTCAGATGATGAGCCTCTGGACTCGGTCATGTCACATATGCTGGAGCTGCAAAGGCAAGCTAGGGAACATCGGGAAGGGATGTCTACTGCACTCCTCAGTTTGCAAGGCACAATGGAGGAGTGTGTCCACGTTCAGGCTGAGGTGATAGCGGTGGCATGCCGGCGCACCAAGGTCAACACTGGTAGGATGGTGGCCACCATGGAAACCTTGGTCCAGGAGGCAGTGCATAGTGGTGTTGTCACTGGACTGGTATTCCAGAGACCCAGGGTAATGTTCTGGGGACTTGGGTTTGAATCCCACCATGGCAGATGATGACATTTGAATTCAATAAAAATCTGGAATTAAAAGTCTGATGATGATTGTCGAGTGTTGTAAAAACCCATTTGGTTCACTGAGACAGAAACAGAAAATGCTGGAAAAGCTCAGCAGGTCTAACAGCATCTGTGGAGAGAAAAACAGAGTTAATGTTTTGAGTCCGTATGAGTGTCCGGCCCATTTGAATCCCCTCTTCCTGTGACCTCAGCAGCTCCAGCTCCACAGGCCGATGAGGGTGCCACTGCCACACAATAGGACCCCGAAAGCAGGCCGGGACCCTCCAAGTCTTGACCCTCCAGAGGACACCTGCCAAGGTTATCACAGACAAGGCGTTGCAGTCAGCAGGCTGCCTCCACCTCTACTGTGGATATCCAGGGAGCACCAAGACGTAACAGCAGGGCTAGGAAAGTTAAGAAGAATTAGTTGCACAGCCTGGACATGGGTGTTAATCACTTGTACATAATGTTCACTATTGTCAATAAACTCCTAAGAATGTCTCTCTGCCTATGGCTCCTTGTTCTGATGAGCGGTGCTCTTGTCACTCGGATGTGAAACCTTTCTGCACAAGATAAAAGCAGGTGTCTCATTCCAGGGCCTCTTCCCTGTGTTTTGTGCAACCTTCAGACCAAAGTGATGGTTCGGCCTCTAACTCCCTGGACACATTACTGATGCCAGCACCTTGATGCTGCTTGTCATTGCTGCCAGAATGTAGTGGACAGGCGTCACAGATTTCCATCATTCTCTCTGTGTGCTCTCAGCACGTTTAAGATGGGGCTGGCCCCCATCTCTTCAGCATCTGTGACCAGTAACGCTGTGCTTGTGAAGGGCTCACGTGCTGAAGGCAGACAAAGGGTCAGATGCTTCTAAAGTTTCATGGCTGTGTCTCTATGATATGACCCTGATCACAGAGCGCAAGCACGTGACTCTCAGCCAGCCAGGAGTCAGACGTTCTCAGAGGCTGTGTAAAGATCTATGGAGGTTTCTGATATCCCACAGAGGTCACCTGTGGAACTCTGAAAGGAACCACTGGCGTAGAAATTGAGCGCCGCTGTCACTTTCACAGTCACTGGCAGTGGATGCTCTCCATGTCCTCATGGCACCAAATCCTGCAAAAACTGGCAGATGTGACTGACCAGTTCCCTAGACATGCACAGTCTTTGGTGACACTGTTCTTGGTCATCTGCAGGAATGACAGGTAGCAGCTGTAGACCCTGGGTGTTGCTAGGTACTGACCAGCAACGGCTTGCTGTGGCTCTTCAGTGGCATGTATGGGAACCCCAGTCGCCCATTCTTTCTGAGGGTGCTGCTTCTGCCTCTGTGCAACCAGGAGCCTTCGTCGCTTTCTCTTCCATCGTCTTCACTCTCTGGGGGCCATCGGTCTCCATGATCCTGATGTACTCTTTCTGCAGGAAGAAAGTCAGAATCACTTGGTTAGCATGGGTGCACTAAGGACCTGTCCTGGTTAAGTGTGAAGGCCCCTTAGCACTTCCCGGAGAGTGCTGGCCACCTCTTGGATGGCCAAAGATAAGTGAGCTGCATGGCTGCCCTAAAAACCCACCACTTCTGCCCCAGTCCACCTGACCGATTGGCGGCAGTTTGCCTATTGGACTGCATGCTGTGCTTTCAGCTCAGGCACAGGCATTCTCCTAACCCACGTTGGAAGGCTGCACTGTTAGCTTGAACCATGGGGGAGACTGGCCCAAACCACCAGTGACTGCTCCATGGCTAATTTTACTGAGTACAATGTACAATGTGTGCAGTCTTACAACTTTTCTGCAGTCCACTAAAATGCTCACCACTTTGCAGTCTGTGCCAGGGGCGTGGGTGGCGTGAAAATCTTTGGAGCACTTGGTGGCATTTTGATGCCTCTGCATTGCTTGAATGGGCAGAAAAGCTAGAAGCCCGACTCCAATCATATCAATGTGGCTGCGCCTGAACTGTCTCAGCTTCAGAGGAGTGGTCTCTTTATACAAGGTATCCCTAATGCATGGCCACTTCCTTCACCCACCCTAACCCCCAACCCCGAATGCTTGAACATTATTTTCAACAGTTGGGCTGTCCTTGCCACCCCACTGCACCACCACCACCCTCCCCGCCCCCCACCCCACCAAAGGTCGCCTCAACGACTGAGCTGCTCTTAACCCTGACTGCCCAATGCTCCTCAAGCTTGAAGTCCAACAGGTGACCCTGGCGAGCTCTGCACAACGCTACTGTGTACTTACCTAAGAGTTCCCTCAAAGTTCAGGCCGCTAAGTGCACAACTTTTGTGTGTTGTTGTGAAACATCTCGACGTGCTTTCCCGCCAACGTGGACAGACGATCCAGTGGGGGAGTGAGGGTGGGGGAAAGAGGGGGCGAGGGGCTGGCCTAATAATGATATGCTGATGTATTACAATGAGGTTCTCGACACTCGATGGCGGGAAACATGGTCCGCCATCGATGGACTGAGCGGACAATTGTGAACTGGTTTTACGCCGTCGTGAAGCCGATTACGCCATATTGTCTGCTCACGCCACCGATCATGCCCAACGCCAGCGGACACGGAAAATTCTGACCATTAGCTCAGACTGCACACACTGCAGCGGAGGCAGACACAGTCCCTGAATACTCCATTAAAAATGAGGGGTGCTGATGAGGAAATGGAGACCCCCTCACAGATCTGCAAATGAGGAGTGAACTGTGATCCACAAGGTAGAGGTGCTGCCGAGGTACCGTATGGAAATATTGTGGCTAGCTCATGAAATTCTGATGTCTGGGCATGTTGGTATATGCAAAACCTAAGCCCACATCAGTCAGCTCTTTTACTGGCCACACCTCCACAGGGAAGTAATAAGATTTTGCAGAACCTGCCACACATGCCAGGCTGAGGGAAAACCCCAACTTGCAACAAGATCTGCAACTATGATTCCCCTGCCGGCTTTTGGGGAACCATTCAGCAAAGTGTTAGCGGACTGTGTGGGGCCCCTGCCCAAAGCAAACAGGGGGCCACAGGTATATCCTTATTATCATGGACGTGGCTACCTGATTCCCAGGGGCTATTCCCCTGAGAACCATATCTGCCAAAACAGTGCTGAGGGAATAAACCCAATTCTTTACCAGGTATGGTCTCGCCACTGAGATCCAGTCAGACTAGGCCTCAAATTTCAGGTCCAAAATATTCGAGGAAGTCATGGGTAACCAGGGCGTGACGCAGCTCAAATATTCAGCTCATCGCCCGCAGTCCCAGGGGGCGCTAGAACGGTACCACCAAACCCTAAAAACAATGATCAGGGCACACTGCCACGAGTATCCCCTTGACTGGGATAAAAGGCTAGGTTTCCTTCTGTTCGCTACCAGGAACTCACCCAATGAGTCCACCAGGTTTTACTCCAGTTGAATTAGTTTAGGGGCACCAGGTGCGAGGGTCTCTGAAACTAATCAAGGAGAGGTTTAGAACAGAAGGAGGAAGTCTCCATGTTAGACAATGTAACAGTGCCCTCGGGCGACTCATGAGACCCTGTGATGTGGCCTGAGGACACTTGAAAATCTCCCAGACAGCTGTGAAAAAACGGACAAACATGCCAGGGCCCGAACGTTTGAGCCAGGAGATTATGGGCTGGATCTTCTGGTGGGCGTGTGGGGGCAGGCCCGACATGCCGATGTGTAAAATGAAGTGCGATGACATCGGACGTGCGTCCCGATGTCATCATGTGTCATCTTGATATTTCGTTCAGCGGTTGCTCACCGGAGGCAGCTGTGTGCCCGCCTGAACTGTCAACGGCCTATTAAAGCCATTAAAAAATGTAATTAAATTGTTAAGAATGCTGTCCGTCCAACCTTAAGGTGGGCGGGCAGGCCAAGAGCCCAAGTGGCCTTCATGTTTTTCAGGAAACCTCATCCACGGGCGGGATGAAGTCTCCTGAAGTTTTTTTTAATAAATATTTTCCTAACTTCACAAACATGTCGCAGCTCATGTGACACTGTGCCTCAGGGAGATTGCTGCGCTCTTTCATGCGCATGTGCAGGCCCTGACTCTTCCTCCTCCCCCCGCCCACACAGGTAGCACTGAGCGCTACTGGTGGCGCGTTACGCTGGGCGGGCCTAAACTGGCTCGCCTGTGTAAAATGGCGGCATGTCTGCCCCGCCCGCTCCGGCCCAACCTGCTGACCATAGGAAAAATTCTCCCCTGTGTGTCAGTCCTCCTACCAATACCAGGTGAACACTTAAAAGTCCGGTTAAATGGCCTGTACAGAATAGCAAAGAAGCACGGGGAAGTAAACTAATTGAGACCCCAGATCGGGGGAAAAAGCAAAGGCTGTGTCAGGTCAACATTATAAAGCAAGGTCACAGCTGAGAAGGGGACAAGCAGCTAACGATCTGTCCTATCGCCACCAACCTAGGGGATGAGGGTAGCAGGGGTATGAATTGGAGGGAGATGTAGGTGAGGCCCAAATGGAATCCCCTAATACCCCCGCTAACCAAATCGGAGATACTAGCGAACTTAGACTCCTTATTCACCCGCCTAAGCGCAGACTGTAAGCAGACTTGACAAGGCTGCTCACTGCTTTTAAAGGTTTATGTAGTGACAATCCAGGCTGCACCATGCTAGCTCTACATGTTGTGGATGTGGGAGAGGCCCCTCCCATTAGATGACATTCCAATTGTTTAAGCCCAAAAAACCTGGCTCAGGTTCGGGAGGAGATTAAGTACATGCTGGAGCACCAACTAATAGAGCCTAGCAGCAGTAGCTGGAGCTCTCCAGTTGTGCTCATGCCCAAGCTGAATGGCTCCACAAGGCTCTGCATTGGTTACCGAAAGGTTAATGCAGTGACCAGAGCTGACTCCTACCCAATACCCCGGCTGGAAGACTACATAGATAGTGTAGGTAAAGCAGCCAACATTACAAAGATAGATTTACTCAAGGGATATTGGCAGATTCCCTTGACGGCCTGTGCGGAGGAAATCTCTGCCTTCGTAACTCCAGATGGGTTATACCAGTGAGTGATGCCATTTGGGCTCTGAAATACCCCAGCCACCTTTCAAAGGCTGATGAACCAGGTAGTGGCAGGCTTAGCCAACTGGGTCATGTACCTGGATGACCTCCTGGTGTACAGCGACACCTGGGAAACTCACTTAGAAGAACGGGAAGTCCTCTTTCAGAAGGTCAGCTGACCTAGTGGTCAATCTTACAAAGAAGGATTTCGCTAAGCCTCAAGTGACCTATCTAGAACACGTAGTGGGTAAAGGACAAGCACTGCCGAGGGCTGCAAAGGCAGAAACAGTAGCACAGTCCCCCATTTCCACAATGAAATGAGAAGTCATGAGGTTCTTGGGGATGTGTGTGTTCTACTTCAAAGTTTCCCCAAAACCTCAGCACAGTAGCTGCCCCACTGGCATACCTACTACAGAAAAAAACAAAGGTATTATGGGCTGAGAAATGCCAAACAGCTTTCGAAAACATGAAGTTCTTTAATAGGTGAGCCTGTCCTTGCAGTTCCGAACTTTAACCAAGCATTTAAAGTAGCCATCGACGTGCGAGTGACATTGGGGTAGGGGCTGTCCTCCTCCGGGAAGACGAATCAGGGGTAAAGGGACCATTAGGGTACTTCTCCAAAAAAAACTAAACATGCGTCAGAGGCAGCACTCCACAGTGGAGAAGGAAGCCGTAGGTTTATCACTGGCTCTCAAACACATTGAGATACCCAAAATGGATACAGAGAGACGACAGTTTATATTGACCATAACCCGTTAACATTTGTGGAAAAGTTTAAGACACAGATTGCCAGGTTATTCTGCTGGAATTTTTTTTCTCTAACCGTATCACCTAAAAAATCACCCCCATTGCTGGGAAATCAAATGTGATTGGAGGAGCCCTGTCCAGTACTTAGAGAACCGGTTAGAACTGAAAGAGTAATATTGACCAAGGTTAGGAGAATGAAAGTGTGTGTGAGTGTGTTTGTTGTTTTATATTTAATTTTTTTCTCCTTTTGTAATGAAATGAGAATGAATTTCATTCCATTCGTCATGTGGGGGAAGTGTCATGACCAAAGATCATAGCCCTAAATTGCTTATGAACATATTGCACTTTTAATTAAGACGTTTTTTTTTTAAAAAAGGACGTACAAGCAAAAACTGGCTGAGATTGTAAGTAACCCATGCTGGGAAATTCCTATGTGGATTAAACTTGACCAACTAGTCCAGAGAATGGATTGTTGCACCTAAAAGTGTGTCGAGGCCTACTTCAGACAGGGACACCTCAAAAGAAAAGATGTAATGCAAAAACGGACCTGTGATCTCCTGCGGTTGTGGGGATAATGGAGGCTGATTACCATCTTAGCAGACACCATCTCCTGTTGAGTTGTATCCTAGACTGTGAACATGATCTGAGTTGAAAGAAAGCAGATCTGGGTGAAAGACATGTTTGTTTTTCCTGTTCAGGAATACAAAGGAAAAAGGGTTAAAAGGCAGCTACAATCCTGGTCTCTGATTGCTAATCTGGTTTTCTACTTCGACTATACCAATGTGTGCTGTGAAGGTCACAGCTGAAGATCATCAACTAGGCATCCCAGGGCTTGCAGGTAAACAAATCTCTCTCTCCTCTCTGTTGCTGGAAGCAAGTCACAAGTCAGCAAAGCCACAGTGGAAAAGGAAACAGGACAACTCCTTTCAGCTAACCTGCAGAACCAAGAATCTCCAAACGAACTGCTCAACTGCCCAAAGTCAGCACTACCGGAATCATCCAACCTAACGGCTGTAATGTTTTGCCATCTACTTCTCACTGACAAGCCAAAGACTGATTCATATATCTTTTTTTAAATTTTATTTTTGGACTCACTTCTCACTTCTAATTAATGTGTATGTGTGCTGCATTTTTGAAAATTTTTTCATGTTTTAGTAATCAGTAACCTCACTCTTTCTTTGATTCAAGAAAGCCTGATTAAGTTGGCTCCTTTTAAAGCACAGATATATTTGGACTGGGAAAAGGTATCTATGAGGGAAGGGATCCTTTTTAAATTAACCTTGCTGCAACCAACCGAGGGGATTTAATAAAGAAGGGGAGCCAGTTCATCCCCCCCTCACCCAGAAGCATAACAATTTGGGGTACCTCATCCAGGGTCATAACAAATTGGGGGACCTCACCCAGGAACCAGTCGTAACACTGGTTCCCAGAGAGTTGAATGTTTGCTTAAGTGACAGTGTAAATTATAACAATGATGAGCGATTTTCAGTTATGTTAAATGTAAAAGGGGAAAGTTGTTTTGCAGTTTCAGATATAAGTTGCCCACAAAAAAGTGTTTAGTTCAATGTTTCTTTTGGTTTGTTTGTTACAGTAAAAATCAGAAAAAGCGAAATCTTGATGTGCCAGCTTCTCAGCTATCAACTAGAAGTTTGAATTGGTTTTTAAAAGTTATCGGTCTCTATGGGGATCATAACACACTTCCTGCTCTCGGCCCAAACTGGAAACTTTCATCAACTTTGCTTCTTTTCCCTTTCACATGGCCCATCTCTGACTCTTCCCTTTCTCGTCTTCTTTATCTCCATTTTAGGGGATAGGCTGTCAATCAAAGTTTACTACAAGCTCACCAATTCTCACAGCTACCTTAATTACATTTCCTTCCACACTGATTCCTGTAAGGATGATTTAATTCTCCTAGTTTCTCTGGGATGGATTTTCCTATGGGCTATGGGATCCTGACTTCAGGACCAAATGGGGATCCCGAGCCCGTACAAACCAGCAGCCCACCTCATGGCGAAACCTTTCCTGAAGTGGCCGCTTAAATGGCTACCTCTGTGCTTGCCGTCTTATTAAGGATGGTAGGTTGGCTCTCTGATGGCCCAATCAGAGGACGGGCAGTTCTGGAGCCTCGGCAGCCATTTTGGGAGAGGCAGGTGGTGCTAAAGCGGTCAGATCTGCATTTGGAAGTTTGTATTAAATTATTAGGGGTGAAGCCATTAGGGCCCTTAAATTAGAGAGGAAACCCATTTTGGTGCATTGATTGAGTTGTGAGTGTGGCCTTTCATGCTAGCAAACCACTCTTTGGGATATATTGCCTCTGGATCAGATGGCCCCGGGGCCTGCTTGAGGGAGGCCTCTCCATGTAGATGGCAGCCACTGCACCTGTCCAGCAGGGACAGGGGTGAGGGCACTTCACTAGTAGCAAAAGCACTCACAAAATCAGACCTGATTGGGTCCATAACAGCCGCTCTGAGTTCCCGCCTCCAAGCCCATCATCATAACAGCAGGAATATTCAGCCCTTTGTCTCCATTGCACCTGTTCTGATATCTTCCACCTCAGGGCTGCCATTAGGTCTTTATTTTTCCAAACCTGAGAATTCCTCTCCGCTGTATTGACAAGACGCTTGACTATCTCCGTTCCATTTCCTGCACTTCTGCCCTCACACCTTAGACTCTCCTAGAACCAAGACGGGGGCTGCCTTGTCTTAAACATTGACCCCACCAGCCTTGACATCCAACATTTTGTGTTACCTCTGGTCCCACTTGCTTAAAAACCATTGGATCACAAACTTCTTCCAGGCTGAGTATAAAAGCTGGGAAGTCATGCTGCAGCTATATAGAACCTTGGTTAGGTCACACTTGGAATATTGCGTGCAATTCTGGTCACCACATTACCAGAAGGATATGGAGGCATTGGAGAGGGTGCAGAGGCGTTTTACCAGGATGCTGCCTGGTCTGGAGGTTTTTAGCTATGAGAAGAGATTGGAGAAACACGGATTGTTCTCATTACAGCGACAGAGATTGAGGGGCGACTTGATAGAAGTTTACAAAATTATGAGTGGCATGGATAGAGTAGATAGTCAGAAGCTTTTTCCCACGGTGGAAGAGTTAATTACTAGGGGACATAGATTTAAGGTGAGAAGAGAAAACTATAGAGGAGATGTGCGGGGCAAATTTTTTATGCAGAGGGTAGTGAGTGTTTGGAATTCGCTGCCAGAGGAGGTGGTGGAAGCAGGTACGATAGTGGTGCTTAAGAGGCAGCTTGACAAATACATGAATAGGATGGGAATAGAGGGATACAGACCCCGGAAGTGCAAAATGTTTAAGTTGACAGGCAATATGATCGTCGCAGGCTTGGAGGACCGAAGGGCCTCTTCCTGTGCTGTACTTTTCTTTGTTCTTTGTTCTTTGTCTGATGAAAAGTCACTGACCCTTCTGGCTTGAAGGAGGAACCATTCCTTCAGAATGCATTACATAGGGTCATTTTTCAGCAATAAACAGAAGGGAAGTGGCTGGCCATCGTTGGATGTGTTTACAGGTTGTGGTAAACAGCTAAAGCTACCTGTGAAGAGGACACAAGGGGCTGACTTTTAACTCCGTGAGTTAAAATCTGGTGGAATGTGCCTGCAAAGCAAAATGGATAGGTTAAGTGAGTGAGCAAGAAGGTAGTAGATTGGGTAGAATGTGGGGAAATGAATGTATTTCACTTTGGTAGGAAGAATAGAAAACTGAATATTTTTAAATGGTGGGAAACGATTAAACGTTGGTGTTCAGAGGGATTTGGGCATCCTTGTACAGAAAGTTAACATGTAAGTGCAGCAAGCAATCAAGAAGGGAAATGCTATATTGGCCTTTCTTGCAAGAGGGTTAGAGGATAAGTGTAAAGAAGTTTTGCTTCAGTTGTACAGAGTTTTGGTGAGACCACATCTGAAGTACTATGTGTGCAATTTTAGTCAGGGTGACCAACTCTCAGGGGGAAGAAAGGGATGCTTTGGCATGGAGGACCATACGGGGTGGGGGTGCTGTCTCCATTGTGGGAGTGGCGGGGGGTGGTGGCGGAGGCTGTGCAAATTGTCTTGGGGGGGTGGTCCTGCAGATGGGGGGTGGTGTCATCCAGACTGTTGGTGCAGGGGTGGGGATTGTCCAGACTATGAGGTGGGGTTGGCATGTCTAAACTGAGGGAGTGGTGGGGGTGAGGCTGAGTGCTGTCCACATTGTAGAAAGGAGGGGAGAAGGAGATCTATGTAGACTGTAGCAGGAGAGTGGTTGTGTGTGTGATCCAGACTGTCGAAGCAGGGTTGGGGGAGGTGGTGGTGGGGGGGAAGGAGGGCTGCTCTCCAGACTATCTGAATAGGTTGGGGTGGGAGGGGTGCAAAATTGTGGGAGAGGTCCTCATGGAGCAGAGCGCAGTTTGCATGTGCAGGTGCGTAGTGCGCTTGCACGAGAATCAAAGATCTAAAATATGTTGTTTGCCGTCCCAGCAGCGAACAACATGGGATAACCGCCTCAAATATGGACACAACTGGTCTTCCTGATTTTGGTCTCTGTGCCCCTGGAAGGGGTGCAGCAAAGGTTCATTAGATTGATTCCTGGAATGAGAGTGTTGTCCTATGAGGAGTGATTGCATAGAATGGGCCTATACCCTCAGTAGTTTAGAAGAATGAGAGGTGATTTCATTGAAACGTATAAGATTCTGAATGGGCTTGACAGGCTAGCTGCTGAGAGGCTGTTTCCCTGGTTGGAGAGTCTAGAGCTAGAGATCATAGTCTTAGGATAAGGAGATGGCTATTTTGGACTGATCTGAGGAGAAATTTCTTAACTCAGGGTTGTGAAACTTTGGAATTGTCTACACAAGAGGGCTGTTGAATATATCCAAGGCTGAGATCAATACATTTTTGGATTCTAAGGGAATCAAGGGAATAATATTCCCCCAGTCGGGGGGGAAGTGCAGGAGTGGGCACGGGCAGGCACACCTCCAATCGGCACCCCCAAATGGGGGCATGCCGCCATTTCATGTGGGCAGGCCAATTAAGGCCCACCCAGCATGACATCCGCGAGGAAGCGCTATGCGCTCCCTCTGTGGGTGAGGGGGGCGGGGTGGGGAGTGCCTCAGCCGAGAGTGTGCCCTTCCGTGCATGCACGCGAAAGAGCGCATTCATCTCTCTGAGGCTAAGGGCTACCTCAGGGAGATCGGCGACAAATTCAAAAATGTTGAAAATGGAAAAACAAAATTTCCCTGACATGTCACCTCATGTGACACTGTCACATGAGTTGGGACATGGCCATCACTTTAACTCTAACCTTTACTAAATTTTTACAAACCCTCATGAAACCTCATCCCGCCCATGGACGAGGTTTTATACTTTTTCTGAAGCCCGCCAGGTCTCCCAGCCTGCCTGCCAGCCTTAAGGCTGGATGGGCAGATCCATTAATGATGTTAATGAGTTTGTCAATTGTTTCAATAGATCTGTTAACAGGTTGGCGGGCACATAGCTAATTCAGCTGTGCCCCCACCAGCCTGAAAATTGGAATGACGCATGGTGACGTTGGGAATTCCGCCCAACGTCATTCTGTGTCAGTTTACACATCGGCTGGCGGGCCCCACCCCCTGCTCACCTGCCTAAAGATCCTGGCCTAAGGGTCTTGGGAATTGAACTTGAAAGTGGAGTTAAGGTCAAGGATCAGCCATTATTTTATTAAATTGTGGAACAGGCTTGAGGGGTTGTATGGCCAACTCCTGCTCTTACTATGTCTTTATGTTATGATAGGTATGCTGTGTTGGATACCAATGACGCAGATGAGGATGTCAGTTTTGGGGAAAAAAATTCATGGGCAGTATCGTGAAGCAGTAACTACTGAAGGGAGAAGAGTTAAATGTGGAAGCATGCTGCGGTAATTGGGATTAGAGAGTGAGAGGAGTAACCATAAATTTGAGCCTCAACAGCATGTTTCCTCCTCAGTTTCAGTTTACTGGGCATAACAGAGTTGGCGCAAAAGTCCTTGGAAAGGGAGGGGGTCAGTCAGAAATCATTATTCATGTTGAAATCAATGAAATTGTTAAAAAGAGTCACAGGAATTGCAAGATAAGTTAAAAAGAAATACCTCAAATATAGTAATTTCAGGATTATTGACCAGCACAGAAATGGGCAGATTAGGGAGGTAAATGTGTGATTTGAGATGGGGGACAGGAGGGATGGGATGTGATTCCTGGGCATTGGAACCAATTTTTAGGCAAGATGTGAGCTGTCATGATGGGTTTTCTCCAAAACAGGTAAGAGCAATTTCCTTGGGGATGTTAATTAGAGCCATGGTAAAGGTTCAAATTAATATGGCAATCATGAGGGTAAAACAAGAAAATGAAATATGCAGCTTGGAATGGAAAGTTAATTTTTGGTAATGAGGAGGTAGAAAATTTGATAGAATTTCGATAGTGCAGGCCAGTAAAAACAAAATTCAGAATACAGGAATCAAAAAAGGAGAAATTGCCAAGCCAAAGGAACACAAACAAAAATGTTCATATATCAATGGTCAGAGCACAAGAGACAAAAGCAAGGAACTAGAGTATGTGTAATGTCGAACTTTTCTAGCATTTCATTGACAAAAAAACCTTCATTAAAATTCCAAATGGTTTGCGTAACTCTGGGAGTTCGCCCTTTGTAAGCTGAATCTGGCTTTATATCAATGTGTAAAATAAATGAAAACAAGATCCTTTTCAGACCAAATAGGTAAAAGAAATCCAAAATGTTATACATAAACGTACTTCAGCAAAGGGAAATATTTAAACAGGAGATGGAAAGATTGCATGGCAAGGATATTCCAGTTAAGATACAGTACAAGAGTCTAGGGGCTATGGTTCCAAAACAGTTGCCCGTTTAAGGCAATAGGCTAATCAGCGTCCTATGACATGCAGAGCTTCTTATGTCTTCTGGTTTCCATAAGTAGAAATAATCACACTTTAGACTCAAAGAGTGGAATCTTGTAGTTGTGCTGGGCTTCCTTATGGTGGGAACGAAAGTGCATGGAGCACCTCTTATAGACCTGTAATGCTGGCTGTGTTTGTTGTATCTTATCAGGCCATCTCTGGGTCACTTGCGGAGAGCATCTGTAACTCTTTGTCTTTGCTGGTATCATCTCGAAATTGATTCATTATTGGTGGTGTTATTTTCACTTGATGGTGGATATTTATACCTAGATCATTATCTCATGTTTCCCCTGTGACGAACACCAAGATATGTTGTGCGTTTGTTTCTCACTCTCTTCTTGATCTGAATGGTTGTGTGAATTTCTTTTCCCTGGGAACTGTGACATCCAGCCTGTTCATGCAGCTGTGTAGTTCCATTGTCTGTTATGTCTTTGAATCATTGTCACCTTCCAAGGTATGGATGTTTAGGGTTCTTTTTACTTCTCATTCGCCCTATTACTTGGCCTCTGATAACTCGTCTACAGTGTTCTTTTCCCAGTGATTTAACTTTTCACAAGCTCTACAATTTGATCTGTATGCAAGACATTTGCTTCTGTCTGTGAACTCATGTGGTCATCCACATTTCTTGCATATCTTTTTCTTTGTCTGGTGTCTTTCTCTTATCTTAACTGAAAGCTAGCTGTTTGCATAGTCAACATCTTCACCTGTCTACTTGTGGTTTCATGTGCTCTGGTGAGTGCCTAAAGCCTGTGATGTTGTGAGCTTGTCCTTTCTAATCAAACCTTTTCTACTTTCAGGGTGTGCAGGGCACCAGATGAGCTGATCCAGCAGCCTTTCATCTGTTTCCTGAATTTATATTTTCTGGTTGCATTGTTCAATCTCGTTAAGAAATTGTCAACAGGCTCAGCTGATTCCTGCCTGACGCTTTGAATCTCATATCAATGGATCCGATTATTTAAGTTTGGTTGGAGATGGACAATAAGTAAAGATCTGTGGAAGAAAATAGAGGCCTTTGAAATGTTGTTGCTAAGATGTATGCTTAAAATTCCAAATACAGGTCATAAGACAAATGAAGAGGTGCTTGAAATTGCATAAGCAAAAAGAACTCTGAAAAATGACAACCAGAAAAGAAAATGTCTGTATTTCGGCCATTTGATCAGAGTTGAAAAGCTACAGAGATCTCTTCTAGAGGGCAAAGTGGAGGGCAGGAGAAGGACGGATCAACCTAGGCATAGTTGACTAATGGACATCACAGAGGAGTTTCAGACAAGCTCACAAAGGCCTTTGACTCTATCAAATGGGAGGGATTGTGAAGGGTTCTCCTCAAATTTGGCAGCCTGCAGAAATTTGTCACCATCCTCCGCCTGCTGCCTGATGACATGCAAGCCATGATCCTTACCAACGGACCTGCCACAGACCCAATACAAGTGCAAACTGGGGTCAAGCAAAGCTGTATCATTGCACTAATGCTCTTTTCCATTTTCCTCACTGCAACACTCCATCCTATCTCCATGAAGCTCCCCGCCAGTGTGGAGCTACTCTACAGGATGAGGGAGAAACTACTCGGCCTATGACACCTCCATTCCAGAACCAAGATCACCCCAATCTCTGTCATTGAGATGCAGTACGCTGATGAAGCTTGAGTATGCGCACACTCAGAGGCTGAGCTCCAAACTATCATCGATGCATTCGCTGAGGTGTATGAAAGAATGGACCTTAGGTTAAACATCCGGAAGACAAAGGTCCTCTATCAGCCTGCTGCAGCTGTGCAACACTGCCCCCAACTATCAGGATCCACCGCAAACTATTGGACAACATAGATCATTTCTCATACCTTGGTTGCCTGCTTTCAGCAAGAGCCGACATTGACGATGAAATGCAACATCGCCTCCAGTGTGCCTCGGCTGCCTGAGGAAAAGAGTGTTTGATGACAAAGACCTCAAACCTGACACCAAGCTCATGGTCTACAGAGAAGCAGTGCTATCTGCCCTCCTGTATGCATCAGAGAAATGGACAATGTGCAGCAGACACCTTAAATCTCTGGAGAAATATCACCAGCGATGCCTCCGCAAAATCTGGCAAATTCAATGGCATGATAGGTGCTCTGACATCAATGTCCTCTCTCAGACCAACATCCCCAGTATTGAGGCACTGGTTATGGTTAATCAGCTACGTTGGGCAAGTCACATTGTCTGCATGCCTGACACAAAACTTCCAAAACAAGCTCTCTACTTTGAGCTTCATCATAGCAAGCGGTTACCAGGAGGGCAGGGGGAGTGTTTCAGGGATGTCCTCAAAGCCTCCCTGATAAAATGCAATATCCTCACCTATATGTGGGAATCTCTTCCTCGAGACTGCTTAAACTGGAGAAGAAGCATCTGTGAAGGTGCTGACCATTTCGAACGTCCCTGACAGGCCCAGGTGTAGCCAGGTGCAAACAGTGGAAGGAGCATGACAAAATTACGAACTTCCCACCCACCTGCCTCATCAAACACTACCTGCCCCACCTGTGGCAGAAGGTGTGGATCCAGCATCGGACTTTTTAATCACCTCAGGACCCACAATCCCTGAGTGGAAAAGAGTCATCCTCGGTCCCGAGCGACTGCCTGAGGAGAACGAAGAAAAGACAGTAGGTGTGTGAGGATGACACAAGATAGATGAGCGTACCATGCCAGCAGATCTGCTGATAGGAGTAGCTACAAGCAGCAGCGGCAGGACATGTGTGCTGAATTTTTCAAAAAAATTGCCTGGGTTTTTACTGTAATCCTCACTTACCTCCCAACTTAACTCCCAACCCTTTCTCTCCTGCCCACGGATGTAGTTGACCCTTTCCTCTTCACTACTGCCTTCTGGAAAGCTACTGAGTATCATTCCACACACTTACTTAAACTTCTCAACTGCCTCTAGGGCATCAGCGTCCTCTCAATTTATCACGGGCTGCAGCAATGCGTTTATTGCTGTGGTGGCCATTTCATTTTCGTTTGATTCACTCAGTTTTTTTCTCCCTCTCTCTCTGACACTAATTCGGATTGATTTTTCAATCTAACTCAGAATTAAATGTGTTTATAATGTTTGGACTTTTATTCACAGAAAACTGCTGCCACCATTTCATGTCTTCTGGTTCCCATAAGATTAAAATAATCACACTTTAGGTTCAAAATGCTGGAGCTTCATTGAAAGTATTTCTTACAGCTCTCAATGTGGCTGGTAGATTGATACATTGTTACTTGACACGTAGCTGCAGTGCAGCAGTAATATGTAGCACTCCGGATGTACATTCTCAAAGCAATTATTCTTTATGAATAATATAGCAACATAACAGAGCTTGAATATTGGAGGACTCTCCGCCCAGTTTTAATGGTGGTAGAGTTTAAGAGGTCCTGCAAAGTTTTAAACCGTTTTTTGGGGATCAGAAGGAACAAAAGTGTCGCAGTGGGATTCACAAATATACCTTGGGCCACTGCCTGCCTGGTAGCTACCTGCTGGTCACCCTCGGCTGCGTCTCCCACAACCTCCTCCCTCCAGTTAAGACCTACTTGCAGCTGCTGCCAGTGCCCAAGCCAGCCCAACATCCTTGTAGCCCAAAGTAGTGAACTGACTCCGGTTTCACATTTGGTGTCTGCAGCTCACCTGCCCTGTCTGAGGTCCGTGCCTCAAAATAGCAGTGGCCTCTTCACCCTTAGAGCAGGCACTACGACTGGCACTCTGATAGGCTGCGCAAATATTAAAACCTACCTGAAGCTCTTTAGTTAAAGTTGCCAAACATACACTATGGGGGCTTCCCAATCTGATAAATTTATCAATTCTCAAGTTAATAATAATGTGTCACATGCAGACATAGAAAGTAAACAACTAATTGACCCAAGGTTCTTTTAATAGTGGGTTCTTAAATCTGTTGAACAGGACTAGAGACAGAGCTTAGTATATCTTAAATGAGTCATAGTCGAACAGAAGTTCTGTATTTGTTCTATGGATCCGATCACACTTCTTGCTCTTCTTATTTTATATAAAATTTGAGGTAGGTGTTATACAGTTAGGGAAAGTTGGGCTGCATGTAAGAAAGGGAGACTCATGCTAACTCATCATAAGCATCAATGGGTGTGAATTTCCACTGCTCAGTAAATGTTGTGTTAACTTTCCATCAGAGAGATGTCTGCTTAGGTGGGTGGTGCTCATACTGTATCACATTTTCCAGTGTAAGTCTTCTTCATTATTTCCTGTCTGCTCAGTAGCTAGAGGCACAGTTTAATGTAGCCATAAGGAGAAAAAGGTTTGACCCCTAGCCTGTGCTGTGCTAATTGAACTCAAGAGTTCATGGTAGGAGCATGTCAACTGGCCTCAGTGTATTTGGAATAAAGAATTAAATGGCCAAATTTTCTGTCCTGATGGAAGTTCGCAATTGTGAACATTTGCATGAAGGCACGATCAGGTTCAACTTTCATGTTGCCTACAGCCAAATATCCTGCTGCTACTTATGCACACTCATCTGACATATGGCTATGAGGGTGAGATACTGAAGGTGACTGACACATTGGAACTGCACTGCAGCAGGTGGGGCAACGGCAAAGACCTTGCTTCCTGGCTTCCACTAATAACTGCTGGGAGGAAGATTGGAGTAGCTGGGAGTGACTTTTCTTCCAATTCACTCTCTACTTTCTTTGAGGAAGTATCTTCTATGGGTAAATAGCACCAAAGAGCCATGATCTGACAGAATGTGTACGTTTTCAAGTTTAATTGTAATTAACATGGCATTTAGCATTAGTGGTTGAAGTTTTAACATGTCTCACTTCAGGTCCCATCTCACTGTGTGAGTTTCTTTGAACTGCCTGCAAATTCCATACATGTTTGTTGATTCTCTTTCATGTAACATGGTATGGTGAAGTGCAGCCTTGTTTCTCAGAGTAATACCCATTGATAGCTCTCCTTGATAGTTGATTCATGGAGATGGTGATTGTGGTCAAAGCGCTTGTTTTTGCGGTATCATTTTGAAGACAGTTCTCTGTTGAGACTGATTACTATGGACTAATAATTTACCCATGATTGCTTTTATGCCATTCTTCCTTGACCAGTCACCATTCTGAATAGGGGGCAGTTTGCAACCCCATTACTGTCCAAATTCTTAAACATCTTCTTCATTGTCTTTCTGAAAGCGAGGTGTGGAGGGAAGATTTCTGCTGTTGTTAATACTTTACCATAAATTAATCACAATCTTAAGCACTGATTTGCAAACAGTAAATTCAAAGGGAATGTCTTATCCTCAGACTAATTCCCAGACAACCTCACTAAAATATCTTAATAAATAAGCTGGAAACCTTGGAAATGTCCTCAATCATTATTAAAGCCCCAATGCACTGTGATTTTGAGTGGACCATACTCTTTTGCGCTTGGCACACAGGCCAATTGGCCAGGTGCCTTCATGTTTTCCATACATTCTACTTCCAGGGTGGGGTAAAAGGCCCAGAAGGTGTTGGTGAGGTGAGGAGTTTGGAGTTTTGAAGTGAGTTGTTTGTTGGTGGGATTATAGGTCGTTTTTGGAATATTTTGGCTGATAATTCTAGGAGGGTTAAATATTTGCAGAAGCTTTCTGCAGAAAGACCCCTTCAGTGCTGAAACCTGAGCAACCGTCAGATCATACATGGGGATTGTGCACTCAGCTGGAGGGTCACCCTCAGAAGACAAGGAGAGGGCCAGAAGGGAGAGGAGGCCAGTTGCCCACAGGCACCATCCCGGAGTCTGCCCTTTGGAGTATAATGTAGGAAAATGTGAAGTTGTTCACTTTAGCAGCAAGAATAAAAAAGCAGAGCATTATTTAAATGGAGAACACCTGCAGAATTCCAAGGTGCAGAGGGATTTAGGTGTTCTCTAGTGAGCAGGGAGGTTCAAACAAACCTCATGTTGGAGGACAGCCTGCAGCTCCATACATCTGGGTCTCCTCTCAGGGCTCTCCTGATGATGGCAGCAGCTCCTCCGTCCCTCTGCAAGTGACCATCTCATCTAAGCACACCGCAGTGGCTGAGGAGTGCCCAGCCATGGCGCTGGACTCTCTCGCCCAGTCAGGGCCCACACAGGCCCCGGCGACCAAAGGACACCCGCCAAAGTCATCAAGGCTGACAGGGCATCAGAGTCAGCAGCCTGAGGCCAATGCAGCTGCCGGCAAGGGGGATGCACCAAGAGGTAGCACTCGTAAGCGGAAATTTAAGTCACTACAATCTTAGAAGGGGTTTCACGGGTGAATCATTTCTCATTGACACATGTGTAATGGTTTATGTATATCACACACTTCACTATTAAAATGTAAGATCATGTCTAATGGCCTTAGTGTGCTTCATGAAATTGTTAGGGAAGAGGCCTGGGAGTTGTGTGTAACGTATAGACTAGGCTGCAAAGTTTATTTCAGTGGGACGGACATGAGTGGAGGGTGACAGGAGGGCCTCATCAGCCCTGAGCAGGAGAGTGATGCTCTTCTTGCTATCGTTTGGACTTCTGGCTTTGGAGTCCTAATTGAAAGTCTCCTGAATCAAGGCCTCCCTGGTCTCCCTGCCTCCCATAAGCATCTTCAATGCTGGATCTTGCTCCTGGGGATGAACAGGCTCCTCCTCAAATTCAGCATTGGATTCGTCATCTGAGGCCTCTGGAACAGCATCGCTGACTTCATCTTCCAAATGGTACCCTCTTGAGGGAGCCAGATTGTGTAGGGCGCAGTCGACTATTACAATAAGGGAGGTGCATTCTAGAGGATATTGCGGTGATCCGCCTGAGCAGCCCAGGCAGTGAAACTTCATCTTGAGCGGGCCTGTTGTGCTCTCAATTATTGCCCTTGTGGAGGCATGACTGTGGCTGTAGCTCTCCTCAGCTGGAGTCCTTGGATGTCTTAGCGGTTTCATCAGGCACCTTTTTTTAGCAGATTGTCTTTGTCCCCAGTAGTCAGCCAGCCATCCAAACGTGCTGGTGCAATGAACGGCCTTGGCACCTGGGAAGTAGGCATCATGGCAGCTTCCTGGATACCTGGCATAAACCTGCAGTATCTCATTCTTGTGATCACACACAATCCGGATGTTTAGAGAGTGGAAACTCTTTCTATTCACAAAGGCACCCAGCTCCCCCCGCTAGCACCTTGATGGGCACATGCGTGCGGTCAATGGCTCCGTGGACTCTCGAAAATCCTACTATTGCAATGAGTCCTCTGGATCTTTCTGCCTGGCTGGCCTCGTCTGTCCTGAAGTGAATGAAGGTGTTGACCCTTCAGATCAATGCACCTGTAACCAACTAGATGTATCTGTGTGCAGTGGATTGCGAGACTTTGCACAGATCTCCCACTGACCCCCGGTATCATCCTGAGGCATAAAAGTTCAGGGCCACTGTCACCTCCTGAGCCACTGGCATAGGGTGGCCACCTACACAGTTTGAAGCTATTTCATGGTTGATTATTTCTCGGAAAGAGATGACTCTTTCCCTGGAGAGGTGGAGCTTTCTTCGGCACTGAATCTCTGTCATGTCCAGGTAACATGATTGCTGCCTGTACCTCCACCTGCTGGGTATTAGCACCTTCTACTGACCCTTCTGCCTTGCAAAGCCTGTTGCTCCTCCATCCTTTCTGGCTGCGCCTCCCAGACATATGAATATAGATACATAGGAACATATGAAATAGGAGCAGAAGTAGGCCATTCGGCCCCTCAAGCCTGCTCCACCAATCAATAAGATCATAGCTGTTCGTATTTTGTATTCCACATTCCCGTCTACCTACAATAACCTTTGATTCCCTTAAATAACATTAATCTATCTACCTCTGCTTTAAAAATATTCAATGACCCCACCCTCCACCACCTTCAGAGGCAGAGAGCTCCAAAGTCGCACAACCCTCTGAGGGAAAAAATTCTCCTCGTCTCTGTCCTAAAAGGGCAATCCCTAATTTTAAAACAGTGCCCCGTAGTTCTGGACTCACCCATCAGAGGAAATATCCTTTCCACGTCCATCTCGTCAATACCATTCAGGATTTTATATACTTCAATCAAGTCACCCCTTGCTCTTTTAAACTCCAGTGAAAACAAACCCAGTCTGTCTAACCTTTCCTCATAAGACAATCCACTTAATTCCAGGTAACAATTTAATAAACCTCCTCTGAACCACGTTCAATGCACTTACATCGTTCCTTGAATAAGGAGACCAAAACTGCACACAATATTCGAGTTGTAGTCTCACCAATGCCCTGTGTAACTGAAGCATAACATCCTTACTCTTATGTTCAATTCCTCTCATAATAAAGGATAGCATTCTATTAGCCTCCTTAATTACTTGCTGAGCCTGCATACTAACTTTTTGTGACTCATGTACTGGAACACGTGTGCATCTGGCTGCAGGTCATCCTCTGATGTCAAGGGAGGGTCCTTGTGGTCCTTCCGTGGTCTAGAGAGTGTTCCTTCTGAGGGAGGGGAAACATATGTAAGTCTCAAGCAGCATCAAGAACTCAGACTACATGTATTCTGGTTGCTTCTCAGAATTGATATCTGGCTGAGCAAAGACCTCTGAATGGACGCACAACAGGGATTACTGGATT